>NW_011494919.1:9309615-9322889 GCF_000754665.1 Bison bison bison | reverse complement strand
TAGAATATGTAGAGAGAGAAAGAGAGAGAAAAAATATGTATATATATATAGAGTCAGAGACAGGGAAAGAGAAGATGGAAAGAGATATGGAAAAAACATATATAAAATACAGATTAGATTTTTAACCTAAATTCTAAATTGTCTGATGAGCATGATGTCATATGAGTTGATCTAGGAAGAATATAGATAGATGGAAAACACATTCAAGAAAATGTATACTTAATAAGAAGATTGGAAACATGATCAGGATCCTGATTATAAATAGTTATTTTACAACATGATAAGAATTTTAAGTGCCATGGAAATTCACTGAAGGTGTCATCATGGGACTAACACATTCAGAAGTGTTCTTAAAATAGATCACACTGGGTGAGCAGACAAGATGAAAGCAAACTCAGGGAGAGAAGAAGGGGATGTATTATGATAACCCTTGTGAGAAATCATGACTTGGAATTAAGTGATGGGGAACAAAACCGAAATGGAGAGAAGTGAATGTATTTCAGATAGAAGAGGAGGGATAGACTGGACCTGGGATATATAGAATCTAGAGAATAAATGAAAATGATAACAATGACTAAGTAATCAACATGGAATCTGGGGCTAAACAGGATACAAAAACAATGGCTTACAAGTTTGAAGAATGAGAAATAGGGTAGGTGGTTTGAAAAAAAAAAAGCAAATTAAATCCTGAGTTATCTTAATTTTGAAATAGCTGATAGAAATTCAAGTTTTAGAAGTCATGTCTGAGGACCAGGTGTGATCAGTTTATTATTTACTGAAAACAGTAACATCTAAATTGAAATAGAAAAGATATGTAGGAATTATTCAAACACAGTTACTCTTTACCCTAACATACTAGACTCCTTGTAAACAGCTTTCTCTGTCCTTTTCAAGCCTATCTCCAAACGGTCATCTTTTTGATTCTTCTTTTCTATCAATATTGATTTATTCAATCTTCTTTCAGAATTAATTGCTATATGCTACCTTCACCTACATTTAATCTGCCATTCTAATGAGAGTATTAATAAATCATTTACTGGGGTGGGTTATCAGTTATGTATTTAATATATTATTATTAATCTCCTGGTGATGGCTTCGTTTCTAAGTCATGTCCAACTCCTGTGAACCCATGGACTATAGCCCACCAGGGTACTCTGTCTGTGGGATTTTTCAGGCAAGAATACTGGAGTGGGTTGCCATTTCCTTCTTTAGGGGATCTTCCCAATCCAGGTATCAAACCCCCATCTCCTGCATTGCAGGCAAATTCTTTATCAACTGAGCCACCAAAATAGAATGGAATGATTGTATAACCTCCAAGACATTTTCTAATATATATGTATATAGTCTATAAATATGTAATTTGTCAATATTTTAAGTTGTGAGAGTACAAAATATATATTTGTGATTTATTTTCAAATCATTGTAATTGTTACATTTCAGAAGCTTAAGTCTTCAAGTAGCTTGTGTCCTGAAGCTATACACTTCACTCTTGCTTTGCTAATGCTAATCCTAGATACTTACCACATGAGTTTACCAATAAGATAAAAGCATATCAGATTAAGAATGAACAAAATAGTATTGGAATGTGAGTATTTAATGACATGGTGGCTAGCATTATCTCTGTCTTGCTAGCAAATTTCTTTTTTTTTGAAGTGTGATTTTATTTTTTATTTTTTTTTCTAATTTTATTTTATTTTTAAACTTTATATAATTGTATTAGTTTTGCCAAATATCAAAATGAATCCGCCACAGGTATACATGTGTTCCCCATCCCGAACCCTCCTCCCTCCTCCCTCCCCATACCATCCCTCTGGGCCGTCCCAGTGCACCAGCCCCAAGCATCCAGCATCGTGCATCGAACCTGGACTGGCAACTCATTTCCTACATGATATTTTACATGTTTCAATGCCATTCTCCCAAATCTTCCCACCCTCTCCCTCTCCCACAGAGTCCATAAGACTGTTCTATACATCAGTGTCTCTTTTGCTGTCTCGTATACAGAGTTATTGTTACCATCTTTCTAAATTCCATATATATGCGTTAGTATACTGTATTGGTGTTTTTCCTTCTGGCTTACTTCACTCTGTATAATAGGCTCCAGTTTCATCCACCTCATTAGAACTGATTCAAATGTATTCTTTTTAATGGCTGAGTAATACTCCATTGTGTATATGTACCACTGCTTTCTTATCCATTCATCTGCTGATGGACATCTAGGTTGCTTCCATGTCTTGGCTATTATAAACAGTTTCTAACATTTACTTTAGCCAAAGGATAAAGCAATGCATTTCCGTAAACTAAAGGCTGGTCTGCTTATGGTAGCATGTAAACTGTATACAATGTCTTCATTTTTTCATAGGTCACCAGTCATACCTTGCTTCCTTCATCACCCTTCCTTCAGCACCCTTTATTCAGTGGTGAAGGTGACTGTCTCACTGATTGATAGTCCCATCAATTGCATTTTCAATTTTTTGCACTTCTGTAAATTCTCCTAGATTATTTCATATTTTCTATAGAGAGAATTTATGTTGCCTCTACTAAACAACTAAGGAGGGACAGTACACCTTCCACCAATCAGGATGGAAATGATTAATCTAGGTTTTAGGCTTTGCACTGGCTATTAAATTGTCAAACCACCCTTATTCCTAACTTCTCTCAATTGCAAAGCCAGCCTGCTTTCCCTGAACACTGTCTCCCACCACGTCCCCGCCCCCGCCCCACCCCAGCTATTTGTATCCACTGAAGTGAAGGTTTTCTCCTTGCCCACAAGAGCTTATACAAATTGGTGTTTCTAAGCCTCTCAGCTACCACTTTCCAGTTTGCAAATCCTTGACATAAACCCAGGGCAGAATAAAAGGCTCACTACCTTTGAATTTTCTCCTTTCTAGCCACTTGCCACACAACTCCTTTTGTTCCTAATGTTTTCCAGAAACTTATACCTACTATATTTTGTTTTGTTTTTTCTTCTTTCTAGTTTTTCAGTGCAAGATATTCTGGAAAAAATCATTTATCTAATTGGAAAATTGTACCTATGAATCTTTACACCTAAACATTTCATATAATTAGAGCTACATTGTAATCATTATGTTTCACAGGTTTAATCCAGTTTGGGAGGTTGGCAACTCTCAGAGTTCTTAGCCTTGCTCTATGTGAGTTTGACTTTTATCAAAAGGAATTAACTACAATCCAACATAAATATTCATTTATCATAAGGGAGATTAAGAGGCACAATGCAGTCACTGTGGATCCGCAGGAATTCTGAACTACATCTGGGCATGTATTTCCAGGTTAATCTATCCCATGGGAAAGAAATATTGCATGAATAGACCTAGTTTCTGCTTCATTGATATGTTTCCCCAAGTCCATTGATTTAAGCATTCTTGATTGCTACCTCTGGGATATTCCTTTTACTTTTTTCCCCACAAATAACCTCTTAGATAACCTTTTCTATGTTTACAATGCTTTAATTCTTGGGTACCAAGACTAATTGAACACTTTGGTATTAAAATAAGTAGAAAGTTATTATCTACAGAAATCTGTAATTAGATTAACCGGTTTCTGGATTTCACATAAAAATGTTTAATATTCACCTTAACATTGGCATATAAAATTTATATGAGTTCAGCATTTTTAAAACATGGCTTTACATTCCTTAACCAAAAATGTTATAGATAAAATGTTATGGCATTGAGACAAACGATTCTATTTTGATCAACATTTTACACTCTATCCTGGGATATCTGGAACACCATATACTTAGAAGGAAAGTTCCATCACTAGTTCCATCATTTCAAGTTTTGAATAGAAGCATATCAGTGAAGAAGAATGAATGTTGATTTAGTATTGTTGGCAGATCCTCTGGGAAATTTGTTGTTCATTTTTCTCATTTGTTACTTTTGAAAAAATTGCCTATGAAAAGATAAATAGCTTTCTCTGGTTGATTTCTATTCATAAAATATTTAGGAACCACAAGACCTTTTTACAGTCTGAATAATTTCCCATGTGTTTCAGCCCTGCTGAAGGCTTGGGCTCTTCACTAACAAAACTCATTTATCAAATGTGAGGGCTTCCTATATGTTTCTACTGTAGTCATCCTGCTTCTTTCTCATTGTTGTATCTTGGGAATGTTAGGTGACAGATCAGTTATCTTTGTAAACATAGGTCCTCAGGTCAAGAAATGAAGCATCTGAACAATTACATCTGTAATGATGTAGATTATAAAATTCTGGATTTTGAACCTGATGTCAGGATTGTGGTTGTTGTTCAGTCACTAAGTCATGTCTGACTCTATGCAACTCCACAGACTGTAGTCCACCAGGCTCCTCTGTCCATGGGATTTTTCAGGCAAGAATACTGGTGTGGGCTGCCATTTCTTGCTCCAGGGGATCTTCCCAGACCAGGGCTTGAACCTGCATCTCCTGCATCGGCAGGCAGAATCTGTACCATCTGAGCCACCAAGGAAGCACCATGATTATATATGTCTTTAAAACTTCCTTAGGTAAACTGTCCATAATTGGAATGCACAAGAAGTATGAGTTTTGGGGACTTTGAGGTGGAAAATGATAAACTGGTTTCTGAAATTGTCCCCCTCCAAGTATCCCATGCCCCATTCAATATGACTTTATAGTTCTTTGAAGTGGTATCTGTTTTCCACTGGAAATGAATCTGGGCTGACTTTATGATTGCTTTTACCAGTATGATGCGTTGGAAGTGGTAGAATATCAATGAGTCTTGTAAGTCTAAGCCGAGAAGACCTTGCATGTTACACCATTCTCTAGGATATACACCATGCCATGAGAACAAGACCAGCTGGCCAACTTCCACATGTGGATGATACCATTGTAGATTAACCAGCCCACACTATTCTTAACCCTAATGCCTGGGTGAGCACAGCTGAGTCCAGAGAACACTGCAATCATCAGCTGAACTAACTGGGCTTCTAGGCTTATTATTAATAAAAATAGTAAATGCTTCTTTTTAGAGCTACCAGTTTCGGGATTGGTTTCTTATGCAGCAGTAATAATTAATACACATTCATCCTATTATTATTCTCAGAACTTTCAGTTCAGTTCAGTCACTCAGTTGTGTCCGACTCTTTGCGACCCCATGAATCGCAGCACGCCAGGCCTCCCTGTCCATCACCAACTTCTGGAGTTCACCCAGACTCACGTCCATTGAGTCAGTGATGCCATCTCATCCTCTGTCATCCCCTTCTCCTCCTGCCCTCAAATCCCTCCCAGCATCAGAGTCTTTTCCAATGAGTCAACTCTTCTCATGAGTTGGCCAAAGTACTGGAGTTTCAGCTTTAGCATCATTCCTTCCAAAGAAATCCCAGGGCTGATCTCCTTCAGCATGGACTGGTTGGATCTCCTTGCAGTCCAAGGGACTCTCAAGAGTCTTCTCCAACACCACAGTTCAAAAGCATCAATTCTTCAGCGTTCAGCCTTCTTCACAGTCCAACTCTCACATCCATACATGACCACAGGAAAAACCATAGCCTTGAGTTATTTTAAATATTTGAAGAGTCTACATCATCCAGGTTTTGTGAAATGAGAAAATTTCATTGTCCTATGCTCAAACTCATTAGGGATTTATGTTAGGTTGAAAAATCAACTTCAGTGCAACATCTGACATATTCTTTGCTTTTTATTCCAGATCTTCTCACTTGTAAGTTCTTAATTTTTCGGGCATTATCTCCACATAATTTTACATGTACATTATAATTAATCACCATTTCTTTTTTTGCCATATAAAAAAGTTTTCTTTATATATCTCACAAACTTTAAGAAAATCCTCCATTTGTCAGACATTATTTGTGCATCTTATATGCAAGCTTAGATTAAGATTCTCCACTTAGTCAATATCAGACCTGACTCTTTCAATTCCATCTTTTTTTGTTGGCCATCTGTTGCTTTTCACTCTTTTTGGCAGTTAATTTTATACATAACATAATTTGCATTTGGAGATTTTATTACATATTCTTGATGAGTCACTCTAGTTTGTCCTATTGACATTCTCCTAAAACACTAGCCACATGCTATTCCTCATAATGAAGCCAAGCCTGACTCATGAAAAGTAAATAGTAAGTAAAATAAACTCATCATTGCTTTTAAAGTGAAAATGGATATACAGCTACTTATAAATAGTTCATTCATTTTGTGTCAGACAATTTTCTAACATGATTTTTGTGTCATATATAATAGTGCAAAATGGCTTCCAAAATTTGTAGTTTAGTTCCACATAAAGGTTTTATTTTATATAATATAATAAATTAGTTGCCTTACTGTGCTGTTTGCAACCTGTATGATCACTGATGTAGTGAGTCCTACAGACAGATATTGAGAGATTAGTTTGTATTTATCCTCCACTTCTGTTATTTCAACCAAAGCAACTCTTTAAAAGTATTAAATCAAGCCTCTCTGTCTCTCTCTCTCTCACACACACACACACACACCATATTAAAAATACAATGTGGTACAAACTGTTTGACTTTGATCTCTGATGTATGGTGGTTTCATAGTAAAAGCATTTTATCTTAGTAAATGACCATTCAGATAAAGAGTACACTAGACTATTTTTAGCCTCTTTTGGGGCTTCTCTGTGGCTCAGATGGTAAAGAATATGCCAGAACCTCAAATTTCATCCCTGGATCGAGAAGATCCCCTGGAGGAGGAAATGCTCATCCCTCCAATATTCTTGCCTGAAAAATTTCATGGACAGAGGAGCCTGGTGGACTACAGTCCATGGGGTATCAAACAGTCCAACACAATTGAACAACTGAGCATGCATGCATTCATGCAAATGTATTAAATGGAAGAAGGAATATTATGCTCTTAAACTGTAAGGTGTGCCATCTGACCTCCCCATCTACCATCCTCTCTCTTATTTACTCGATTCTAGTGACACACCAGACTCTCCTCTGTTCCTTGAATATGCCAGGTGCAACCCCACTGTAGGCCCATTTCACTGGCTGTTACTTCCTGTCCCGAAAATCCATGGGTTTAAATATCTCACCTACTACTTCCATGTATGTATGTTTTTCAGTATTAATACTGCAGTGCTTATTCTTTATGAAAATATTCTGAGCAAAAATGATCTGTGTTACAAAGATGTAACCAATGTATTTTCTGAGTTATCAACTCAGCATCAGAGTTTTGGTGGAAATATTAAATCCCTGTATTTTTCTTGAAAAGAAAATATTACCAAAGAAAGGTGATTTTATTTTCACTCCTTAAAATATATTTTTCAACATTTCTTGCATTTAGTTCATGTAGGGCTTCCCTTGTAGCTTAGCTGGTAAAGAATCCGCCTGCAACACAGGAAATCTGGGTTCGATCCCTGGGTTGGGAAGATCCCCTGGAGAAGGTAAAGGCTACCCACTCCAGTATTCTGGCCTGAATTCCAGAATGCCATGGAGAATTCCATGAATCCATGGGGTCACAAAGAGTTGGACAAGGCTAAGCTTCTTTCACTTAGTTCATGTAAGAAGAATTAAACTTCATTTATAAATTAGTCAAGAAAATTTAATGCAGTATGTAAATTTTATTTGGTAAGAAGAAACATTCTGCCTCCATAAAATAGTATTTAACAGTAAAATCTATCAAAGTTGCTCTAACAGAGATTAATATAATACATATCATAAAAGAATAAGAGAGGAAGGTGGGGTGGGTTGTTAGATTACAACTATGTCGTGGAGGTCCTGCTAATTGATCACATGGTTTTAATTACCCTTTCCCAACATAGTGACAATCTATATTTTGCAGCTATTGAAATTTAAATTAGCAAATACAATGGAATGTTTTCTTCTAATCAAGCCCCAACTTAGAAATCATAAATTCAAATATGTGGTGAAACAAAAACTCAAATACTCGATTCTCTGATTTTCATCATGCATCCTTTTAGCATACTTGGTAAATCTATAATTCCTGATGTTGCATCTTAGAATATCCCTTGTTTTAACATCACTCAAGTAATTTCTACATCGTCTAATTTCATTTTTTTCTTTTGTTTCTCATGACTATATTCCATGGTTTGTAACATTACATATTTCGGGGGGTGTGTGTGTGTGTGAGAGACATTTACTGATCAGCAAATAGATGGAAATGTGGAAACGGTGGCAGATTTTATTTTCTTGGGCTCCAAAATCACTGTGGATGGTGACTGCAGCATGAAATTAAGACACTTTCTCCTTGGAATAAAAGCTATGGCAAACCTAGACAGTATATTAAAAAGCAGTGATATCATTTTGCTTACAAAAATCCATATAGTCAAAGCTATGGTTTTTCCAGTAGTCACATATGGATGTAAGAATTTGACCATAAAGAAGGCTGAATGCTGAAGAATTGATGCTTTTGAACTGTGGTGTTAGAGAAGACTCTTGAGAGTCCCTTGGATAGCAGGGAGATCAAACTAGTCAATCCTAAAGGAAATCAACCCTGTATATCCATCAGAAGAAGTGATGCTGCAGCTGAAAGTCCAATACGTTGGCCACCTGATGCAAAGAACCGACTCATTGTAAAAGATCCTGATGCTGGGAAAGATTGAGGGCAAGAGGAGAAGGGGATGACAGAGGATGAGATTGTTGGATATCATCACTGACACAATGGACAGGAGTTTGAGCAAACTCCTGGAAATAGTAAAGGACAGGGAAGCCTCGTGAGCTACAGTTCATGGGGTCACAAAGAGTCAGACATGACTTAGCAACAGAACAACAACGACAACATACAATTTTTCCACGACTTTGTGTCTAAGCCTAGTTCTTTAGAGATGCAGAAGGAAATCAATGACAAAAATATTTAGGTCTGTCTGTTACTCTAGAAGACTTGGTACAGAAGTGTATTCCTGGGAATAGGATGGTGTCATAACAAAACATGACAAATGGCATGGCATTGAGTTAAATAAGCATGCAGGCTTCAAGAGGTTGTATTCAAAGAATGGATTCACAGTGATCCATGATAGGCAGCATTGCAATATTGTTAAAACTGTTGACTAAAATAACTCAGAATGCATATCATGCCCTAATGGACTCCTAACCAAGAATAGTGGTATCATTTGGTGGTTTCTGAATGCTGCATTTAGTAAGATAATTCATATAAGGCATAAGAAATCTAAGAAAATAAATTGGCTGGTTTTCAAACAGGAACTGATGTATAGAACAGTCTTTCTGGACTCTGTGGGAGAGGGAGAGGGTGGGATGATTTGGGAGAATGGCATTGAAATATGTATAATATCATATATGAAACGAGTCACCAGTCCAGGTTCGATGCATGATACTGGATGCTTGGGGCTGGTGCACTGGGATGACCCAGAGGGATGGTATGGGGAGGGAGGAGGGAGGAGGGTTCAGGATGGGGAACACATGTATACCTGTGGCGGATTCATTTCAATATATGGTAAAACCAATACAATATTGTAAAGTTAAAATTAAATTTAAAAAGAAATCCATAAATTTTTAGGTAGTGATGGTTTTACAGATTCAAATACTAAAGTCTAACATGTATGAAAGGAAAAAAAGTAATTTTATACTTATTTGCCTCAGTAGCAAGAATTCTTGAGTTTTGCTTTTGCACCAATTTTAAAACCCTTCACTGTATTTTGGTAGTATGAAGTAAATCCTTTCAATTGGAAAAACTGCTGATGGAAAGTCAGTGGTATCCTGGATAACAGAAGGCTACGCTTAATGCCACTACTTCCTGTATTCCATCCAGTTTTCAACTACTATCATCTGACCTTTCTGCTCACTGCTCCAAAGCCAAACATCTTCAGGACATTGTTACGTTCTCCATCATTATCTCTAACACACATCTCTCAGGCTTATAGTATTTGGTCTCTTGTCAATGCTGACAGTCTTAATAAGTACTTCATAATGTCTTTTTTTTTTTTTAATCTCATAACTCAATATTCTTTTGGTTTAACTCTTAGCCATGGCCCTTTTCTGCCAATTCTCTTTGCCATTGCACCTATGTTACTCCTTTTGTGGTTATCCCACAGTCCTGGACTTTGTTTTGTTTTCAGTCTCAATTCTTTTTGCTGTCAATTTTCAATGATTCTGTTGCTATACCTCTAACTCAGAGATTCTCTTATCAGCTGTGTCTAGTCTACTAGTGAATGCATCAATTATAGTCTTCATTTCTGAAAAACGGTGGGAGTTTTTTTGTTTTTGTTTTCATTTTTTTAATCTTTTTTATTTCCTTTAGTTTTTTTGTGTTTTGTTTGTTTGTTTGTTTGTTTTTGTTTTTTTTTACCCCTTAGTATTTTCATCTTTCTGGTTACATTGCCCATCTGTTCTTGCATGCTGTCTACGTTTCCATTAGAACCTTTAGCATGTTAATTCACAGAGGTTTTGAACTCCCAGTGTTACAATTCCAGCATCCCTTCTACATCTGTTCTGATGCTTGCTGTTCAAATCATGTTTGCCTTATGGCATGCCTTGTAATGTTTTCTTGAAGGCTGGACATGATGTACCCACTATGCAGAGTCCTCAGCCACTGCCATTACCACTGCCACTAAAAACTGCAATAAGTTGATTATATGGGTGTTTTGACTGTTCAGTGGAGATCTTAAAACTTAAAACTTCTTGTAAACTTAAGTGTACAAGAAACATGTAGAGGGTGGTTGTCTCTCACTGCAAGGATGAGGAAATGTATTTTCTGTGTCAGATGAAAATTTTTAAATATGCTCCTTACCTGAGATTATGACAAAATGAAATATTCTGCAAAAGTAATTTTTATAGATGACTGATTTTATATGTGAAAAGTTTGAAAAAATGCTAAGTAAAATATTGAAGTGTCATCTTGTTGAATTTAGAGACAGTTTTCCCTTCCTCAATAGAATACATTAAATATAATATGCTTTCTCATGATGACTCAAGGTCATATCAACAAATGTTAATGAGTTATGGTTGTGCCATGATGTTCATTGGTGCTAATGAGGTACACAGAGGATTTTTTTTCCTTATTTTTTTAACTTTGCAAGACTATAGATTCAAACTATTTTCCTTTTTAAAAGTAGTGGAGATAACATTTCTCTGATCTTTTGGATATGGCCATGAAAAGCACACAGTGCTCTCTCCCTGCCTTTTATATTTCATTAACGCCTGCTGTCTTACTCAACCTCTAATGTAAAGGTAAAAGTATACTGTGTTAAAAGAAAACAAATAACTATGCTATGAAAATTCTAATATTAGAGCAGCTATATCATATGTATGACAGAAATCAAATATGTATACATGTGTATCATTTTGTTTATTTCTTTTTCTGGAACTTTAAAAACTTACCTGTGGCCCCTGTGATCTCCTTCTGAGTTGTTTGTACTTGTGAACTGGAGAAGTGACAACCAGGATATGAGGTCTTATTACATTAGTGTTAATACTGGACACACGTAATAGTGTTTGGATAACCACAGTGTTACTTAAAGGCACCAATGAAAATATTTTGTGTGATTTCTCCATGAAATTTTAGGTCTAAATTTTGCACAAAAAATCATGTGAAATGTATTGTAAAATAACAATAAATTATAACTTTGAACTAGATTTTGTCTACAAAGCAATAGCCCTTATTGTTGTGTTCAGTTGCTAAGTCATATCCGACTCTTTCCAACCCCGTGGATGGCAGCAGGCCAGGCTCCCCTGTGCTTCAGTATCCAGAGTTATCTTAGATTCATATCCATTGATTCAGTGATTCTATCTAACCATCTCATCCTCTGCTGCCTTCTTCTCCTTTTGCCTTCAATCTTTCCCAGTACCAAATACCACTTATAACAGCTTCAAAATAATTTAAAATCCAAAAATTTAAAAACCAGACTGCACCTCAGCTGAAAATCCTATTGTTATGTGACTACCCAATAGCTTTATTTTCATATTTTTAATCAAGAAACTTATGAAATGTAGTACTACAGAGAAGATTGTTCAGATTAATGTTCTGCTTTATTATGTTTTTAAATGATGCTGTTTATATATGTGGCACTTGATAATAGCTGAATACTAGCAAATCAAATTTAAATATGATCTAAAGTTTGTGATATTAAAAATATAGTGCAAATTTCAAAATGAGAAATGATTGTTAAAGCCAGAATTCTGTAGAGATAAGAGGCAGAAGTGGGAAAACAGTTTGCACATTATTTCTATCCCAAATATTTAGAAGTTATAAGACTCTGCACAACTCTTTGAAGCACTTTTTATTATGTAATTCATTGTAGAACTTGTGAAATCCAATAAGAACATCAACATGGCAGGTGATTTAAATTTGAAAAAATCTGCACAGCTGTATTTCTGCAGGGTAAAGTTGATGTCTCCTCATGTTTAACTTGAAATCTTCAGAGGGCCTAGCATATTTTATGCAATCAGAAACTTTTAAAGAGATTAATGTATGCTAAGTTTAAAGATGGTCTAAGTGTTTTCAAAATATAAAGGAAAACTGGAGTTTACATTTTATTTTCCAAATTAAGATAATATAATTTCTTTCCTTGTGTATTCTTTAGTGTCTATAATCAAACAGCTACAGAAATTTAATCTTTTTTATCTTGAATTATATGGACTATTGGGGCTTCCCAGGTGCGCTAGTGGTAAAAACCTGCCTTCCAGTTCAGGAGACATAAGAGACATGAGTTCAATCCCTGGGTTGGGAAGAACACCTAGAGGAGGGCATGGCTACCCATTTTAGTATTCTTGTCTGGAATCCATTTGGACAGAGGAACCTGACTGGCTACAGTCCATAGGGTCACATAGAGTTGCACACCACTCAATATGCCAGCAAATTTGGAAAACTCAGCAGTGGTCACAGGACTGGAAAAGGTCAGTTTTCATTCCAATCCCAAAGAAAGGCAATGCCAAAGAATGCTCAAACTACCGCAGATTACACTCATCTCACACGCTAGTAAAGTAATGCTCAACATTCTCCAAGCCAGGCTTCAGCAATATGTGAACCGTGAACTTCCTGATGTTCAAGCTGGTTTTAGAAAAGGCAGAGGAACCAGACATCACATTGCCAACATCCACTGGATCATCAAAAAAGCAAGAGAGTTCCAGAAAAACATCTATTTCTCCTTTATTGACTATGCCAAAGCCTTTGACTGTGTGGATCACAATCAACTGTGGAAAATTCTGAAAGAGATGGGAATACCAGACCACCTGATCTGCCTCTTGAGAAATCCATATGCAGGTCAGGAAGCAACAGTTAGAACTGGACGTGGAACAACAGACTGATTCCAAATAGGAAAAGGAGTTCATCAAGGCTGTATATTGTCACCCTGTTTATTTAACTTATATGCAGAGTACA
>NW_011494919.1:9307520-9309515 GCF_000754665.1 Bison bison bison | reverse complement strand
AGTACATCATGAGAAACGCTGGACTGGAAGAAGCACAAGCTGGAATCAAGATTGCCAGGAGAAATATCAATAACCTCAGATATGCAGATGACACCACCCTTATGGCAGAAAGTGAAGAGGAACTCAAAAGCCTCTTGATGAAAGTGAAAGTGGAGAGTGAAAAAGTTGGCTTAAAGCTCAACATTCAGAAAATGAAGATCATGGCATCCAGTCCCACCACTTCATGGGAAATAGATGGGGAAACAGTGGAAACAGTGTCAGACTTTATTTTTCTGGGCTCCAAAATCACTACAGATGGTGACTGCAGCCATGAAATTAAAAGACACTTACTCCTTGGAAGGAAAGTTATGACCAACCTAGACAGCATATTCAAAAGCAGAGACATTACTTTGCCAACAAAGGTTCGTCTAGTCAAGGCTATGGTTTTTCCTGTGGTCATGCATGGATGTGAGAGTTGGACTATGAAGAAGGCTGAGCACCAAAGAATTGATGCTTTTGAACTGTGGTGTTGGAGAAGACTCTTGAGAGTCCCTGGGACTGCAAGGAGATCCAACCAGTCCATTCTGAAGGAGATCAGCCCTGGGATTTCTTTGGAAGGAATAATGCTAAAGCTGAAACTCCAGTACTTTGGCCACCTCATGCGAAGAGTTGACTCATTGGAAAAGACCCTGATGCTGGGAGGGATTGGGGGCAGGAGGAGAAGAGGACGACAGAGGATGAGATGGCTTGATGGCATCACTGACTCAATGGACGTGAGTCTCAGTGAATTCCGGGAGTTGGTGATGGATTGAGAGGCCTGGCGTGCTGCGATTCATGGGGTTGCAAAGAGTCGGACACAACTGAGCGACTGATCTGAATTGACTTAGCCTGCATGCTTACGTACTGTTAATTTACATTTTATATATATATATATATATACATTTATTGCACTTGGACATAACTTTTTCATGTATTTTTCCAATGTGCAGCTGTCTAACAGGTCAACACTTGCACTGTAACAACACTGAGCACTTGTAACTGCGCCCAGTGAAAAATATAAACCCCAATCTTATGTAATTGTCCATCAAGGTAAAGAAAGAATAAAAATATATGGCACAGAAATAATACCTAGAAGCTTTATGAAAGGAAGATACAAAAAAACAAGTTACTTATTTTTTTTTTTTTTTTTTTTTTTTTACTTATTCTTAATTATGTAGTTAAATGTGGAAAAGTATAATAGAATATTTGCTTAGTCAAGAACTACTGTGATCAACTGTTCAAAATGAACCAGGACAGTATCATACAACTTTAGTTTCACAAATTTTTAATTTTTTGTTTTTAAGCTTATGGAACTGCTTTGGATTGCTGCTGTAATCCTTAGGAAAAGTGTGTGTGTGCATTCAGTCACTCAGCCATGTCTGACTGCAACGCCATGGACTGCAAGCCCACCAAGGCTCCTCTGTCCTGGTGGGCTTTTTCCCAGGCAAGGTCCTGGGATGGGTTGCCATTTTCTCCTCCAGGGGATCTTCCCAACACAAGGACCAAATCCACATATACTGTGTCTCTTGCGTTGGCAGGTAAATGCTTTACCACTGAGCCACCTGGTAAATTTAATTATTAGATTCATTCACTTCAGTTCAGTCATTCAGTCATGTCGGACACTTTGCGACCCCATGAACAGCAGCACACCAGGCCTCCCTGTCCATCTCCAACTGCGAGTCTACCCAAACCCATGTCCATTGAGTCAGTGATGCCATCCAACCATCTCATCCTCTGTCATCCCCTGTTCCTCCTGCCCTCAATCTTTCCCAGCATCAGGATCTTTTCAAATGAGTCAGCTCTTCCCATTAGGCGGCCAAAGTATTGGAGTTTCATCTTCAGCATCAGTCCTTCCAAGGAACACCCAGGCCTGATCTACTTTAGGATGGACTGGTTGGATCTCCTTGCAGTCCCAGGCACTCTCAAGAGTCTTCTCCAACACCACAGTTCAAAAGCACCAATTCTTCAGCGCTCAGC
>NW_011494919.1:9276638-9307420 GCF_000754665.1 Bison bison bison | reverse complement strand
CCAGATGCCATGATCTTCGTTTTCTGAACATTGAGCTTTAAGCCAACTTTTTCACTCTCCTCTTTCACTTTCATCAAGAGGCTCTTTAGTTCTTCTTCACTTTCTGCCATAAGGGTGGTATCATCTGCATGTTTGAGGTTATTGATATTTCTCCTGGAAATCTTGATTCCAGCTTATTCTTCTTCCAGCCCAGCATTTCTCATGATGTACTCTGCATATAAGTTAAATAAGCAGGGTGACAATATACAGCCTTGACAAACTCCTTTTCCTATTTGGAACCAGTCTGTTGTTCCATGTCCAGTTCTAACTGTTGCTTCCTGACCTGCATACAGGTTTCTCAAGAGGCAGATCAGGTAGTCTGGTATTCCCATCTCTTTCAGAATTTTCCACAGTTTATTGTGATCCACACAGTGAAAGTCTTTAGCACAGTCATTAAGACAGAAATAGATGTTTTTCTGGAACTCTCTTGCTTTTTCCATGATCCAGCAGATGTTGGCAATTTGATCTCTGGTTCCTCTGCCTTTTCGAAAACCAGCTTGAACATCAGAAAGTTCACGGTTCACATATTGCTGAAGCCTGGCTTGGGGAATGTTGAGCATTACTTTACTAGCATGTGAGATGAGTGCAATTGTGCGGTAGTTTGAGCACTCTTTGGCATTGCCTTTCTTTGGGATTGGAATGAAAACTGACTTTTTCCAGTCCTGTGGCCACTGCTGAGTTTTCCAAATTTGCTGGCAAATTGAGTGAAGCACTTTCAGAGCATCATCTTTCAGGATTTGAAATAGCGCAACTGGAATTCCATCATCTCCACTAGCTTTGTTCATAGTGATGCTTTCTAAGGCCCACTTGACTTCACATTCCAGGATGTCTAGCTCGAGGTGAGTGATCACACCATCGTGATTATCTTGGTCGTGAAGATCTTTTTTGTACAGTTCTTCTGTGTGTTCTTGCCACCTCTTAATATCTTCTGCTTCTGTTAGGTTCATACCATTTCTGTCCTTTATCAAGCCCATCTTTGCATGAAATGTTCCCTTGGTATCTCTAATTTTCTTGAAGAGATCTCTAGTCTTTCCTATTCTGTTGCTTTCCTCTATTTCTTTGCATTGATCACTGAGGAAGGCTTTTTTATGTCTCCTTGCTATTCTTTGGAACTCTGCATTCAAATGGATATATCTTTCCTTTTCTCCTTTGCTTTTCACTTCTCTTCTTTCACAGCTATTTGTAAGGCTTCCTCAGACAGCCATTTTGCTTTCTTTGCATTTCTTTTTCTTGTTCTTGATCCCTGTCTCCTGTACAATGTCACAAACCTCCGTCCTTAGATTCATCAGATACAACCTGTTAGTGTTAATTTATCCAGTATTTATTGAGCATGAATCTTGCAATTAGAACTGGGTCAAACTTTGGAAAGACATATCATAAACAGTACTACATACAAACAGCTGATCACATCATAAGAGGAATAAGATATGATCTGAAGAGTGTCTTCAAAAGTTGCAGGTTGTGTTTGAATAATTAGATATGAGTTCAAGTTCATTGAATCCTAGGGAGAAGCTTTAGCTGAATTTTCATTAGGTTGGCATTGGGTAAAAATTCATGACAGGTGAGCATTTATGAATTGAGTCTTAATTATGACTGTGACTGAAGTTTGGCCAAGAGTTGCTTGCATTTCACTACTTGAGGTCAATATATGCACATGAGAGTTCAATAACAGTTTAGATATGTCTGTTGTAACAAGTTTTCACTGTGTATTAGAAAATTCTTGAGTAATATTCATACTAATGAAAACAGAAATCATCTGAAATTTTGGTGATAATTTTTTTCAAAGGAAGATATTTTTCATGCATATGAATAAAGAACACTTTAGAATTAGAGACTATAGTGACAGAATTTTATCTCTATAGATTGTTGTTGTTCAGTCACTCAGTTGTGTTCGGCTCTTTGTGACCCTATGAACTGCAGCATGCCAGGATTCCCTGTCCTTCACGATCTCCTAGAGCTTGCTCAAACTCACGTCCACTGAGTCAGTGATGCCATTCAACCATTTCATCCTCTGTCCTCCCCTTCCCCTCCTGCCTTCAATCTTTCCCAGCATCAGGTTCTTTTCTAATGAGTCAATTCCTCACATCAGGTGGCCAAGGCATTGGAGTTTCAGCATCAGCCCTTCTAATGAATATTCAGGACTGATTTCCTTTAGGATGGACTGGTTTGATCTCCTTGCAGTCCAGGGGACTCTTAAGAGTCTTTTCTACCACCACAGCTCAAAAGCATGAATTCTTTGGCTTTCAGTATTCTTTATGGTCCAACTCTCACATCCATACATAACTACCGGAAAAACCACAGCTTTGACTAGACGGACTTTTGTCAGCAATGTAATGTTTCCACTTTTTAATATTCTGTCTAGGTTTGCCATAACTTTTCTTCCAAGGGGGAAGCGTCTTAATTTCATGGGGGCTATCACTGTCTGCAGCAATTTTGCAGCCCAAGCAGATAAAATCTGACACTATTTCCATAGTTTTACTTAAAACTATCATTTAAAAGTGACATGTAATAAAACTATAAAAGATGGTGGTTTGGTCTTTCATATGACAGTTAAAATAAAAAAGAATGCATGTGATTTGGGTAAAAATATATTATAAATATATATATGCATATATTATGAGGAACTGAATATAATTTAGATTTCTAACTTATGGAAAAATATTAAATATAACTTCCACAGGTGGAATATCATACGTATTCAAGATTTGCCTAATTATTTTGACTAACTTTGCAAGATTGGGTTGTGAAATTATATTATGCTTTTTCTCTTTTTTTTTCTTTTTCCAAATTGGCTTGTTTAAAGACTCAAGAATGTACTTAGAATAGAATGATTTCAAAGTTTAATTTAAACCTTTCATTAGAGAATGTTGCTTTATTAAAATTTAGTGGACTATAATTTTTTAAATATTTGTAATTTTTAAATATGATAAAATTATAATTCATTTTATTTCATATAAAATAAACTTGCTAAAAGTGCACAATAAAGTTTAGTTGTATTCTTCTATTGTGACACCCTATAATGCAAAGGGCTTCCCTGGTGGCTAAAATGGTAAAGAATCTGCTTGCAATATGGGAAACCCAGGGTCAGTCCTTGAGTCAGGATGATCTTCTGGAGAAGGAAATGGCAACCTGCTCCAGTATTCTTGCCTGGGAAATCCCATGGACAGGGGAGCCTGGTGGGCTCCAATGAATGGGGTTTCAAAGAGTTGGACACAAATGAGCAAATATCACATACTGGAAAAAAGACAATGCATGCTGGAGAATTGATTTATAAACCACAGGAGGCCTAAGAAGTTTGATCTCTTTGATAAGGCAATGGCAACCCACTCCAGTACTCTTGCCTGGAAAATCCCATGGACGGAGGGGCCTGGTGGGCTGCAGTCCATGGGGTCGCTAGGAGTTGGACACGACTGAGCAACTTCACTTTCACTTTTCACTTTCATGCATTGGAGAAGGAAATGGCAACAACCCACTCCAGCGTTCTTGCCTGGAGAATCCCAGGGACGGGGGAGCCTGGTGGGCTGCCATCTATGGGGTCGCACAGAGTCGGACACAACTGAAGCGACTTAGCAGCAGCAGCAGCATATCTAATCTGTATTTTATTAAATTAAACTTTTTAACATTTTAAGATGTAAAGTTTAGTTGTACATGTTCTTAGAATTGTAGCAGGTTTTTAAAAAATTTATTTTAATTGGAGGATGATAATTGCTTTTCAATGTTGTGTTGATTTCTGCCCTACAATAAAGTGTATCAGCCATAAGTATACATATATCCTCTCCTTCTTCAACCTCCCCAATCCCACCCATCTAGGTTGTCATGGAACACTGGGCTGGGTTTGCCTTTGTATTTTTAAGATTCCCTCACTTGATTTAGCTACATTTTATCCAGAAACAAGAGTATATTTTATGTATGTTCTATTTCTTGTTCCATCCACTTTATTAAGTCAAAATATCAAAGTAAGAAAATGAGTTTAACATGATCAAATAGTAAGATAAACTTAATTATATAGAGAAATATATTTCTCATTATAAATTAAATTCATTCTACATTTGGCTATAATATTTCACATTCAAAACAGATTTCTGCAATTTCAAATCTCTGTGTAGCACATAAAATTGAGTTGAAAATAAACGTTAAGGAGATACAATTTTAAATACTGTAATCTTTATAAATCACCTATGACAAAGTTTTTGTTGTTGTTTTTCCATCTAAATGGCCAATTAAGATGGTGTGTGACACATTATGGAATGAATACACATTTCTGAGATAGTCCAAAATTGAAGTCATTGTCATGTCGTTTGGATGTGATACACTGTGTCTTTCCTGGTGGTTCAGATGATAAAGCATCTGCTTGCAATCCAGGAAACCCAGGTTCTATCCCTGGGTTGGAAAGATTCCCTGGAGAAAGGAATGGCTACCCACTCCAGTGTTCCTGCCTGCAGAACTCCATGGAGGAGGAGCCTGGCTGGCTATAGTCCATAGGGTGGCAAAGAGTCAGACACAACTGAGGGACTAACACGTCCACTTCCACACTATGAACAGTAAGATAAACCAAAAGCTTTGGTCACATCTAAACATGATGCAAATGAACTTATTTACAAATCAGAGATTCATAGACTTAGAGAATGAATTTATGGTTGCGAGGGCAGGGGGTGGGGAAATGTTAGGATAATTAGGTAGTTTGGGATGGAAAGTACTGCTATATTGTAAGTGACTAAACAGGGGCTTCCCTGGTGATTCAGTGGTAAAAGTCTCCACCTTCCAATGCAGGAGGCATGGGTTTGATTCCTGATCCAGGCAGATCAATCCCACATGCCTCGGAGCAGCTAAGCCCATGTGCCACAACTGTTGAGCCTGTGTTCTAGAGCCCAAGAGCCACAACTACAGAAGCCCACACATCCTAGAGCCTGTGCTCTGCAACAAGAGCAGCCATCTCAATGAAAAGGCCATGGACCACAGCCAGAGAGTGGTCCCCCTCACTGCAGCCAGGGAAAAGTCCTAGCAGCAACAAAGACCCAGCACAGTCGAAAATAAATAGAATGGATTAAAGAAAAGAATGTGGCTAAAAAATATATTAAATAAAATGGATGACCAACAAGGACCTACTGAACAGCACTGGGAACTCTGTTCAAAGTTATGTGGCAGCCTGGATGGGAGAGGAGTTTGGGGAGAAGGGATACATGAATAGTATGATTGATTCCCTTTGCTGTCTTCACCTGAAACTATCACGCATTATTAATTGGCTATACTCCAGTAGAAAAGAAAAAGTTTAATAATAAAAAAATAAAATAAATGCAATTGAAAAAATCCACTTTTCATAAGAGAACGCCAGTTTGAATTTTTTAAGTGATTCTCATGAAATTAACTTTCAAGTACTCTCACTTTTCCTTTGAAAACAAAAGTTGTCAGTGCTTCAGTTTGTCTCTTTCTCTCTCTTGTGAAGAAGTGAAGTAATTGAGGAAACAACCTGATTTTGTTCTATGCCCAGAATTTAACTTCCTGGCTCATATTCTATGCACAGCTGTCAAGGATGTAGCTAAAGAAAAAGCACAAGAAAAATTGAAAAGTAAATCAATTGTTGATATTTTTAAGAATTTTCATGATAATTAAAAAATCATTTGTGCATGATATCAGTGTTGCAGTTAAAGAAAATGATAGGATAATTATAATATTCAATGTGTATCATTTGTATTATATAAAATTATATGTATTATGTTATATATATATACATGATACATAATAAATACATATATATACATACACACATGGGTTTCCCCAGTGCCTCAGTAGTTAAAAAAAAAAAATCCACCTGCAATTCAGGAGACACGCAGGAGACATGAGTTCAATCCCTCAGTCAGGAAGATTGCCTAGAGAAACAAAGGGCAACCCACTCCAGTATTCTTGCCTGGGAAATCACATGGGCAGAGGAGCCTGGTGGGCTACAGTCCATGGGGTTATAAAATAGTTGGAGATAACTTGGCGACTAAAAAGCAACAACATGTACACGTGAGTGTGCATATAATTATGATATATAAGCTCATGTGTTTAAGTTTCCTAGCTACAAGTGAATATGCTGCCATAGACTAATTATCATTTAAACAGGATCTAGATTGACTATCAAGAGACACTGAAAATGAAAAGTTTCATGCCATAGTAGTAAATACTAAAATTCACACCAGAACATGGGAGACTTCTTTATATTGAGAGTGTTTACGTGCTTAAAAGCCCTATTAGTTCTGCCCTCCAATTTTAATACTGGATTCTGAGAACCATGAAGGTTAATGATTCATGATCATCAACTAAGCATTCTCAGAATAGGACTAGAATTTGTATTTCTTTATTCCAAAAGTGTGTCTCATTTTATTACACAACTGTCATTGTATTGGAAACAGATTTATGTAGAAGAACATGGGCATCTTTAATTGAGTGTGGAGTGGGTACTTTGATGGAGAACTGTATGCCAGTTACGTCACCTCCATTCACATTCATGTAAGTTGTTTTGAAAATTCTTACAGATTTATTGAGGTATAATTGATATACAAGAAATTGCATTTGTTGAAGGTACACAGTTTGACAGAATCTAGCATATGCAGCCATGAAAACATCGCAACAATCAATCCCAATGTTGCCTTTGGTTCTTTTACATTTGCATCTTCCCTTCTCTCTGTGCATACTATCTCCAGTCAACTGCTGATCTGCTCTCTGATACTGTAGATAGCTCTTATTTCCTAATTGTATATACATGGAATGATACAGTATATATACTTCTTTCACTCTGCAAAACTGTAAAGATTCACCTATGTTCCTATGCTGCATCATTTCTTCACTCCATTTTTCCTTTTTTGCTGAATAGTGTTCCAAGGATATACAGTGTTTGTATTTACAAAGTGATACATGTTTGTTGTGTCCCACTTTTTACTAAAACATAAAACACTTGAGTAAGAGTACATGATTTGTCACATACTTTTGTTTATTCTGGAAGTAGGTGTATGTTTGAATAACAGGTGTATGTTTGACTTAAAGTAAAGTTTTCCCAACTCGTTGCTCCAATTTTTATATTCGGACTGCCAGTTTATGATGATTGCGGCTGCTGATACTAACCATTTTTTATTGTTCTGTCTTAGTCATTCTAAGAGGTATGGAGTATCTTGCTGATTTTTTAAATTTGTATATTCTTTATAACTCTTGATGTTGAGGATTTGCTTATTAGACAGCATAATAGCTATCTACGTGCAATATCTGTTCAAATATTCTGCCCATTTGTTAATTGAGTTATTTCTTTCTCCTAACTATTGAGCTATGTGAGTTTTTCACTTTTGTTTTCTGTTTTTTTTTAATTCTGGATTTCCATCCCTATCAGACAGATGATTTAAAAGTAATTTCTTCCAATTGTTATTGTCCTTTCATTCTTGATGCAGTGTCTTTTAAAGAACAGAAGTTGTGAATTTTGATGAAATGCTGTTTACCTGTATTATTTTAAATGACTGTTAGTGTCATATCTAAGAAACCTTTGCCTAATCTAAGTTCAGAATGGTTTTCACTTGTTTTCATCTAGCCATTTTAGAATGTTATGTTTTCCATTTGGTCTGTGATATATTATGACTTAACTTTTGTTCGTGGTAAGTTCATTGAGTTCATCTTAATGTTTAGTAGCATTGAGTAGCATTATGAAAGTGAAAGAGGAGAGTGAAAAAGTTGGCTTAAAGCTCAACATTCAGAAAACTAAGATTATGGCATCTGGTCCTGTCACTCCACAGCAAATAGATGGGGAAACAGTGGAAACAGTGGCTGACTTTATTATTTTGGGCTCCAAAATCACCACAGATGGTGATTGCAGCCATGAAATTAAAAGACGCTTACTCCTTGGAAGGAAAGTTATGATGAACCTAGACAGCATATTCAAAAGCAGAGACATTACTTTGCCAACAAAGGTCTGTCTAATCAAGGCTATGGTTTTCCTGTAGTCATGTATGGATGTGAGAGTTGGACTATAAAGAAAGCTAAACACTGAAGAATTAATGCTTTTGAACTGTGGTGTTGGAGCAGATTCTTGAGAGTCCTTTGGACTGCAAGGAGATCCAACAAGTCCATCCTAAGGGAGACCAGGCCTGGGTGTTCATTGGAAGGACTGATGTTGAAGCTGAAACTCCAATACTTTGGCCACCTGATGCAAAGAGCTGACTCATTTGAAAAGATCCTGATGCTGTGAAAGACTGAGGGCAGGAGGAGAAGGGGATGACAGAGGATGAAATGGTTGGATGGTATCACCGACTCAATGGACATGGGTTTGGGTGGACTCCGAGAGTTGGTTGTGGACAGGGAGGGCTGGCTTTCTGTGGTTCATGGGGTCACAAAGAGCTGGACACGACTGAGCGACTGAACTGAACTGAGTAGCATTTATTAATGAAGCCATCTGGGCCTGGGGTTTTCTTCCTGCAAAAGTTTTAAACTATAAATTTAATTTCTTTAATGGATATAAGGCTATTATTTTATTTTTTTTGAAGAAAGTTTTTTTTTTTTTTTTTTTTTTGAAGAAAGTTTTCTAAATCTTGTGTTTAAGGAATGTATTTCCTTTAAATTATTGTTTGCTCTTATACAATTATCCATAACATTCCTTTATTATTATCTTAATATCTGTAAAATCTGTAGTGATTTAATATGTATACATTATGATATTGGTAATGTGTGACATGTCTCTTTTAGCTTTGATCAGTTTGGGTAAAGTTTATTGGTTTAATTGTTAATTCCAAAGCCTGTACCAGCCTTTCCCTGGTCATGTGTGATGGCTTTCTTATTTCACTCATACATGCAGTTAGTTGCTTTTGAATTCTCTAGTCTTTAAAGTCTAGCTCCTGAAAGGGGAAAAATATAAGACAATTGATGGATACCTACTATATACATGGAGAGTTCTACTTAAGCACTGTTCAGTTCAGTCACTCAGTCATGTGTGACTCTTTGCAACCCCATGGACTGAAGCACGACAGGCTTCCCTATCCATCACCAACTCCTGGCCTTGCTCAAACTCATACCCATCAAGTCAGTGATGCCATCCAACCAGCTCATCCTCTTTCATCCCCTTCTCCTTCTGCCCTCAATCTTTCCTAGCATCAGGGTCTTTTCTAATGAGTTGGTTCTTCACATCAGGTGGCCAAAGTATTGAAGTGTCAACTTCAGCATCAGTCCTTCCAATGAATATTCAAGACTGATCTCCTTTAGAATTGACTGGTTGGATCTCCTTGCAGTCCAAGGGACTCTCAAGAGTCTTCTCCAACACCACAGCTCAAAAGCATGAATTCTTTGGTGTTCAGTTTTCTTTGTGGTCCAACTCTCACATCCATACATGACTACTGGAAAACTATAGCTTTTACTAGACGGACCTTTGTTGGCAAAGTAATGTCTCTGCTTTTTAATATGCTGTCTAGGTTAGTCATATCTTTTCTTCCAAGGACCAAGGATCTTTTAATTTCATGGCTGCAGTCACCATCTGCAGTGATTTTGGAGCCCAAGAAAATAAAGTCTCTCACTGTTTCCATTGTTTCTCCATCTATTTGCCATGTGGTATCCTAATATATATGAGAGGGAAATCTAAAAGAAAGGGATATATGTATATGTACGGCAGATTCACTTTGCTATGCAGTAGACATTAATGCAGCATTGTAAAGCAACTATACTGCAATAAAAAATAATTAGTGAAAACAGTGACGGTGTTGGAAGGGAAACATGCTGGCCTTTAAATTGCCTGGAAATGACTTGAGCTGGTGAGGATGGGGCTTGCAACAATGGAGGAAAGGTGCCACGTCATCTGCACTCCTCAAGTCAGAAGCAGTATGCAGTGACAGAGCACAGACCCCTGGTATTTCAAGGTCAGAGTAATTTTTGCATCAGTAACACATGCATAGCTACATGCCACAGGGATAAGACATGGGAGACAGGTAGCTGGTGCAGAGCTAAGAGCTCACATTAACAGAAATTAGTCACAATTCACCCATCCAGCCTTCTTCTAGAACTTGCAAGCCTTCAGTAGACTTCAGAGTACCAAAATAGTAACACCAGACAGATCCTTCCAGTGCAATTATTGTCTCCAGACGGAGACAGGTTCCCGGTGCTTCTTACTCTGCCATATTGCCAGTTCCTCTTCTATGATACTCAATTTTAAACCAGGGTTTTTTTTCCCCTAAAAGGCTTTAAAATCACATATAATAAGATTCAAATTCTGATTCTGACACTCGGTAATGTGATAATGATGAACAAAGTACTTAAATTCTTTGAACTCCATTTTTAACTTATAAAATTATGCTATTATCATTAATCTGGAACACATTTATTGAATTAAAGTATTTAAAATTTTTAAAACAGCTGACTAGTGTCTGACATATCAAGGGCTTCCCTGGTGGCTCAGACGGTAAAGAATCTGCCTGCACCAGAGTATCCAGAGACCTAGGAATCGATACCTGGATCATGAAGATCCCGTGGAGAAGGGAATGGCTATCCACTCCAGTATTCTTGCCTGGAGAACTTCATAGACAGAGGAACTTGGCAGGCTGTTTTTCATGGGATCGCAAAGAGTCGGACACAAACTAGTTGACTAGTGTCTGACATATAGAAATCACTAATTTAATGACCCTTATGATGAGAGGCAGAGAAACCAGAGATCAAATTGCCAACATCTGCTGGATCATCAAAAAAGCAAGAGAGTTCCAGAAAAAAATTTATTTCTGCTTTATTGACTATGCCAAAGCCTTTGACTGTGTGGATCACAATAAACTGTGGACAATTCTGAAAGAGATGGGAATACCAGAATGCCTGACCTGCCTCTTAAGAAACCTATATGCATGTCAGGAAGCAACAGTTAGAACTGGACATGGAACAACAGATTGGTTCCAAATAGGTAAAGGAGTAAGTCAAGGCTGTATATTGTCACCCTGCTTATTTAACTTATATGCAGAGTGCATCATGAGAAACGCTGGGTTGGAAGAAGCACAAGCTGGAATCAAGATTGCCAGGAGAAATATCAATAACCTCAGATATGCAGATGACACCACCCTTATGGCAGAAAGTGAAGAACTAAAGGGCCTCTTGATGAAAGTGAAAGAGGAGAGTGAAAAAGTTGGCTTAAAGCTCAACATTCAGAAAATGAAGATTATGGCATCTGGTCCCATCACTTCATGGCAAATAGATGGGGAAACAGTGGAAACAGTGGCTGACTTTATTCTGGGGGGCTCCAAAATCACCACAGATAGTGATTGCAGCCATGAAATTAAAAGACGCTTACTCCTTGGAAGGAAAGTTATGACCAACCTAGACAGCATATTAAAAAGCAGAGACATCACTTTGCCAACAAAGGTACATCTAGTCAAGGCTATGGTTTTTCCAGTGGTCATGTATGGATGTGAGAGTTGGACTATAAAGAAAGCTGAGCGCCAAAGAATTGATGCTTTTCAACTGTGGTGTTGGAGAAGACTCTTGAGAGTCCCTTGGACTGCAAGGAGATCCAACCAGTCCATCCTAAAGGAGATCAGGCCTGGGTGTTCATTGGAAGGATTGATGTTGAAGCTGAAACTCCAGTACTTTGGCCACCTGATGCAAAGAGCTGACTCATTTGAAGAGACCCTGATGCTGGGAAAGATTGAGGGCAGAAGGAGAAGTGGACGACAGAGGATGAGATATCGGATGGCATCACCGACTCAATGGACATGACACCGACTCCGGGAGTTTGTGATGGATAGGGAGGCCTGGTAGCTGCAGTTCATGGGGTCGCAAGGAGCCTGAACTTATGATGAGATTATTTTTACACATTAAAAACCTTAAATTTAATATACCACAAGGCATTTACAATAAACTGTAGCAAAATCTAGGAAAATATAAGTCCTGGAAAGGGTCAGTTTTTAAGGCCCTATATAAGGATTCTATTTATAATGAGTGTTAAAATTTCATTAAAATATTAATCTTTTTCTGTAAGTCTCCTTTCCTATTGATTTGAATGTATAGCTGGCATTAAACTCTGTGGAATTTTGTACACTGTAAGATAAGTGTGGGAGAAATTTCTTTGAATAATATTTTACTTATCTGTCGCCTTCACAGATATCTCTAGATAAATCATGGGACACATCTTGTCTTAGAGTAACTTGGCAGAAGAACTACATTGCATTACTTTTTCTCTGATTTTGAAACATGATACAGTTGAAAGGAAATAGATAACATTGTTAGTTATGTCTTGAGTAACATACATTGAGTCAACTGTTACTTGCTTAGTTCTCTTCTACCAATCATTATTATAATCTGCTTTGAATATAAAATAAGAAGTGATTGTATTAAGCAAATAAACTATAGTTACAAGTATCAGTATGAAGTAATATCTTATCTTTAAAATTATTCTAAACAGGAGAAATGGGATGTATCATACTGGGATATATAAGTTATTTCTTGAAAGTAATAGAGATATATTTTTCTAAACTAATAATTAGTGGTGTTAGCTATCTTATATCACATTTGTTAATAAGGACATAAAGGGAATGAACATTAATTACCTATCCATGGTGAAAAGAAAAACAGAATTATTTATTGTAAGAGAGTGAGCTATGTATATGTGACTAATGATGTTTTTCACTTTTAAGAAAAAAAAATACTCTCTGATCTCAGTTTTTAAATGTAGTTATGTGATAATAAACTTTTTAAAGGTTTGTCTCTTCTAGGAGAACCATTTTTAAAAAGGCAAAAATCTTTTTGTTGTTTTTGTTAGATCAGGAAGTGACAAATATTGGAATTTCTATTTTTCCCCTTCCATACCAGTTGTATTTGGAATTTTATCAACATGCTTTCACGATTGCTAATTATTTACCCCGGTGAATCTTGTCTGTTCCCAAGCACATTGCAAGAACTCTTCATTTCTGATACTGTTCTTTTCTACTATTTGCTTTTTCCATGTCTCGACTTTCTGTTGAAATTCATCATTTGTTCACATGGATTATCCATTTTTTGAACTTTCATGTTTACAATACTTTTATTTAATTCTCTGGCTAAAATTCCCGCACCTAAGTATTCTTTGGATTTCTTCTATTGACTATTTGGTCTCCTCTCTTATGCGTAGTTTCTAATGACTTCTGTGATATATGTCTTATATTTTTACTACGTAGTGGACGTTTTATTTAATAATACATTGGAGAGTCAAAAATATTTACCCTAACAAAGGGAGAAGTTTTTTTTTTTTTAATTGAAGTATAGTGATTTACAATGTTATATTAATTATTGCTGTACAGGTGATTCAGATATATATATATGTATATATATGTGTGTGTGTGTGTGTCTGTGTGCATATGTATATATGTATATATACATATGAATATAGAAGAGAGCAAATAGTCAGTGGAAGAAATACCAAGTATACTTAGCTGTTGGAATTTTAGCCAGAATTAAAATTATTATAAACATGAAAGTGCAAAAAATGGACAATACATGTGAACAAACAAATTTCAACAGAAAACTGAGACATGGAAAAAGCAAATGCTAGAAGAGAACAGTATCAGAAATGAATTGTTCTTGCAATGGTTAGGAGCAGACAAGATTTACCAGACTACCACACAATTGCACTCATTTCATATACTAGCAAAGTAATGCTCAAAATTCTTCAAGCCAGGCTTCAACAGTATGTGAACCGAGAACTTCCAGATGTACAAGCTGGATTTAGAAAAGGCAGAGGAACCAGAGATCAAATTGCCAACATCCATTTGATCATCGAAAAAGCAAGAGAATTCAAAAAACCATCTATCTCTGCTTCATTTACTACACTAAAGCCTTTGACTGTGTGGATCATGACAAACTGTGGAAAATTCTGAAAGAGATGGCAGTTCCAGACTACCTTACCTACCTTCTGAGAAACCTGTATGTAGGTCAAGAAGCAATAGTTAGAACCAGACATGAAACAACGGACTGGTTCCAAATTGGGAAGGGAGTACGTCAAGGCTGTATATTGTCACCCTGCTTATTTAACTTATACACAGAGTACATCATGTGAAATGCTGGGCTGGATGAATCACAAGCTGGAATCAAGATTGCCTGGAGAAATATCAATAACCTCAGATATGCAGATGACACCACCCTTGTGGCAGAAAGTGAAGAGGAACTAAATAGCCTCTTATTAAAGGTGAAAGAGGAGAGTGAAAAAGCTGGTTTAAAACTCAGCATTCATAAAACTAAGATCATGGCATGTGGTCCCATCACTTCATGGCAAATAGATGGAGAAAAAAATGGAAATACTGGCAGATTTTATTTTCTTGGGCCCCAAAATTACTGCAGATGGTGACTGCAGCTATGAAATTAAAAGATGCTTGCACGTTGGAAGAAAAGCTCTGACAAAACTAGACAGCATACTAAAAAGCAGAGACTTCACTTTGCTGACAAAGGTCCATGTACTCAAAGCTCTGTTTTTTCCAGTAGTCATGTATGGATGTGAGAGTTATAGAACACTGAGTGCTGAGGAATTGATGCTTTTAAACTGTGGTATTGGAGAAGACTCTTGAGAGTCCCTTGGAGTTGAAGGAGATCAAAGAATCAATCCTAAAGAAAATGAGTCCTGAATATTCATAGAAAGTACTGATGCTGATGCTGAAGCTGAAGCTCCAGTGTTTTGACCACCTGATGCAAAGAGCTGACTCACTGGAAAAGACTCTGATACTGGGAAAGATTCAAGACGGGGGAGAAGGGGATGACAGAGGACGAGATGATTGGATGGCATCACCAACTCAATGGACATGAGTTTGAACAAGCTCCTAGAGTTGGTGAAGGACAGGGAAGCTTGGCATGCTGCTGTCCCTGGGGTCATAAAGAGTTGACTGTGACTGAGTAGTGAACAGCTAAATATATATGCATATCTATATCTCTACTCTTTTTTAACATTCTTTTCCATTATGGTTTATCACAGGACATTGAATATAGTCCTCTGTGCTATACAGTAGGGCCTTGTGGTTTATCCATCCTATATAAAAATGCTTACATCTGCTAGGCCAAACTCCCACTGCATCTCTCCTCCTAGGCAACTACTAGTCTGTTCTCTGTGTCTATGATTCTGTTTCTGTTTCACAGATAGGTTCATTTCTGTCACATATTAGAGTCCACATATGAGTGATATCAGTGGTATTTGTCTTTCCCTTTATGATTTCATTTAGCATGGTAATCTCTAGTTGCATTCATGTTACTGAAAATGGCATTATTTTGATTTTTTATAGCTGAATAGTAATCCATTGTGTATATGTACCATGTATTTTTTATCCATTCATTGCTGGTGGATATTTAGGCTGTTTCCATGTTTTGGCAATTTTGAATCATGATGAATGTATGGGTACATGTACCTTTTTGAATTATAGTTTTGTCTGAATACATGCCCTGGAGTGAGCCTTCTGAATCATATAGTCATTCTATTTATATTTTTTTGAGAAACCTCCATACTGCTTTCCCCAGTGGCTACATGAACTTACATTCCTACCAATAGTATTGGCAGTGTCTTTTCTCCACACCCTCTCCAGCATTTATTATTTATAGGGATTTTAATTATCATCATTCTGACTGGTGTGAGATGGTACATCATTGTAGTCTTGATTGGCATTTCTCTAATAATTAGCAATGTTAAGCATCTTTTCTGGTGCCTATTGGCCATCTGTATGTCTTATTTGAAAAAATGTCTATTTAGGTCTTCTTCCTATTTTTCAACTGGGTTTTTGTTGTTGTTGTTGTTATTGAGTTGTATAAGCTGTTTCTATATTTTGGAAATTAGGCTCTTGTCAGTTGATTTGTTTGCAAATATTTTCTAAAGTAAGCAGTTTTTCTTCTCTCAAGCAAATTGAGTGAGGAATTGAGTCAATATAATCTTTAATAAAGTTAACGATTTAAGTTAATCTGTGGAGTTTGTTGTCTGTTTAGCTATTTTCAGTGCATCATTGGCTTCAAATGTTTTGAGTGTGGAATCAAGATTCCCCCTGCAGAGAAATCCACAGCGCTGTAGACTTTTATAGTCAACACACATCCTTCTGAAACATTTGAGTATTCTTTCTGTTTTATAGCCTATCTTTCAGCTGTTTTTAGCACCAGGAAATTTTCTTTGCCCTCAAATCCAAACGCCAGTTATATTCACTCTGTAAGATCTTGCTTTCTTGTGGTCCCCTCTAGACTTCAGAATGGAGCTGTAGTGTACTCAGTGAATTTCTGGGATGTCCCAACTCTCAGCCATCTCATATTATGCTATTTCCAGACTGGGTTAAACAAGGCACCAAACGCTTCAGGGACCTCTTTCGTCAAATCTCCTTTCTGATCTCAGCTTTCTGCATTACCACCCCATATACTTTTTGAAGGCCTGTGGGTCTCATATTGCCATGAAGTGTTCACTAAATTTTTTCTAGTTTCTCTTTACGGTCATTCATATAGTTTTGTCTTTTTATTTCTACACTACCAGAGATGAGTCTTTTCCAGATGATGGGCTTGTGTCTTGCTAGAATTTACTTTTATGTTTCTTTGCATTCTCATCTTTTGGTGGATTTTTTTTCAAATGTAATTTTGTAGCTAATCATGCTTTTTGTTTTTAGTGAGATTGAAGCAACAGTGCCTTGTAATATTTCAACCAGAACTAGAAATTCTAGTACCTTCAGTTTTATTTTTCCTCCTATAAATTAGTAATTACAGTTATTTATAGAAAATAAACATGTGAGAGTTGAATTATAAAGAAAGTTGAGTTCCAAATAATTGATGCTTTTGAACTGTGGTGTTGGAGAAGACTCTTGAGAATCCCTTGGACAGCAAGGAGGTCCAACCAGTCAATCCTAAAGGAAATCAGTCCTGAATATTCATTGGAAGGACTGATGCTGAAGCTGAAACTCCAATACTTTGGCTACCTGATGCAAAGAACTTGGCAAAGACCATGATGCTGGGAAAGACTGAAGGTGGGAGGAGAAGGGGATGACAGAGAATGAGATGGTTGGATGGCATCACTGACCCAATGGACATGAGTTTGAGAAAACTCCAGGAGTTGGTTGTCGACAGGGAGGCCTGGTATGCTGAGGTCCATGGGGTCACCAAGAGTCGGACACTACTGAGCAACTGAACTGAACTGAACTGATGGAAGATAAAATATATTACATTTTTTAGTAAGTGTGTGTATAACAAAGTCAAACTTTATGATGGTAACATACATTATATTTATTTACTCTAAGACTGTTCCTTCATTTCTAATTGCTGAGTCTACATTGTGATCTTTTTTTTGATTAGTGACTAGGAACTATATTTCTTTTCTGCTTCATAAAAACTTTCACAGTGTAGCATATAGAACAGAACTAGTGAATGCTTATTTGTGAATAACACTAGAGTACACTTTTAATGTTATAACTTTGTAGTAATGTTTTTGATAAAATACAGTTACAGTCATTTTTGTGTGAATACAATTAATCTAGAAAGAGGAACACAAATGAGTCAATAATATTCATTATTCATGTGATTACCTTTAAAATAATGTGCTTTCTTAATCTTGTGTTTATTCAGCAATGTTTTCCTTTCTTCATGTTTTTAGATACAGAGAGTTTAATGCTATACATAAGTGTTGCATCTCATTTTATCAATACTCATATTCCATTCCCAATACAATTTTGAAATTATTTTAAGGCCATTGAAGACATGAAGTTGAATAATTATGCTGCAGGTAATATTTAGGTATTTTTCTTAAATTTATTTTTATCCATTAATTAGTGATAGCAATTTTTCCTCTAATATAAATAGTAGCTATATTTCAATTCCCTGGGTTTTGACAATAGCTGTTCTTTGCTTTTCTAAACCAAGAACACAGTTCTTATGTTGACTCAAATGGTTTCAGAGAACTGTGGTAGTAAATCTTTTACAAAATAGAGTATGACAATATGGCGAGCTTATTTCATTAACAAAGTGGGCATGACATTTACATAAAGTCTAATTCTTCAATGTATTAGAACAAAAGACTTTTGAAGTCTATATTATATTTTAACGTTCTCAACATCTCTATTTGGATGGGCCAGGCTACTTTACAAATATAATGGGAAAAAAAAAAAAAAAAAAGCCAGTATAACATGTATGTACTCCTTGGGTTACAGCATTAACATCTATGCTTCTGTTTTGTATTTGAGGTGCAATTAGGACAAATATAATGTTTTGTTATTCATTTTATTCTTTAACTTGAAATAAATCTTAGTTTATGTATGCTTAATTAACTATTTTCAGAGGCCCATAGCTAAAACCTAAGGATCTCTACCAGATTGTTTTACACAGGTCTGTTTTACACAGATTGTGTGTGTTAGTCACTCAGTCATGTCTGACTCTTTGCGACCCTATCTACTATGGTCTGCCAGGTTCTGTCCATGGGATTCTCCAGGCAAGAGTACTGGAGTGAGTTGCTGTTTCCTTCTCCAATTACATCATATTACTAGCCAGAAATCTTTGCAAAATTAGTAATTTTTATGTTTATAAGATTATACCAAAATGTATGTTTTGTTGACTTTAATGAAAAAGGAATAAATCTGGAAAATAAAACTAATAGAAAGGAAAAAAATATTAACTTGTTTGCTTTTAAAATTATAGGAGTATATTTCTAGAGAGCTAAAAAAACTCCCATAGAGGGAACATTTCTATTCTTTTAAATTTCCTTTTCCACTAGAAATTCAAGTGTTAATGCTGTCAGCTTCAAAAGCAAGGTCAAATCTGATGCAATTTGCAATGAATGTGCTACTAACTTTAAAACAGTTGAAGAAAGGAGTATATAGCTGATGACTGCAATCTATAACACAATTGATTTTTGCAACCTTATTTCTTTGTGCACTTAACTGTCCAACTTTGCTATATGGTCTTTTATCATGTAATTCCAGCTTTTGTGACAAAAGCAATAATTCATCATTTTGTGTGATTCAACATTTTACTGGATTATAATTTTTTCTTGAAGACAGTTACAAGAGGTAATGTTTATTTTTCTTAATTATATATTTTTGGAAAAGTCCTTATAAATGAAGTAGTTTTGTCTGATTTCTTTTTCCATGAATTTGTTTCATACAAGTGCACAATAATAATTAGTGCTAAAATATTTAAATTTTAGATTATTCCTTTAAATTACTAATTCATTAGTTCTTACAGCAAGCTTGCAAGTCAAGGACAAAGATAATTGGTAATGCAGTCATAGATTATAATCACTACAAGTAGATAATTATTTTATTCAAAATTTTCTGAGAATGAAGATACAGAATTCTGCTTTTTTTTTTCTTTCTTGCTACTAATAAAACTGGCCCCAAAAAAATCATGAAAAAGTAAGATTAGGGAGTGATGTCAGGATGATGGGTGAATAAAACATCCCTTGCCCATATCTCTCCCCTGACATCAATTTAGCACACTTCATAGTCAAACGTGCCTTTGAGAACTTCCCTGGTGGTCTAGTGGTTAAGACATGGGTTAACCATGGGTTAGTCAGTTCAGGAGACATGGGTTCAATCCCTGGTCCGGGAAGATCCCACATACCTCAGGGCAACAAAGACCACATGCCACAACTACTGAAGCCCACACACCTAGAGCCCATGCTATGCAGCAAGAGAAACCACCTCTGTGAGAAGCCCATGCACTGCATCTAGAGAGTAGCTGCCATTACCACAACTAGAGAAAGCCCACATGCAGCAACAAAGACACCGTGCAACCAAAAATAAATAAAATTTAAAAAAATATTTTAAGAAAGTCCCTTTGAGGGAGTTGTATGGATCCAGCACCATATGCCAAGGGACCCAGAGGAGTTTTGCCCCTCCATGCATCAAATAATGCATGGGGAAGCTTTGGACCCTGGCTCTGGGCCCTGAAATGCTTCTGGCTTTGGACCCTGAAGTGACCCATGAACTGGTTCCAGGCCCTCTCAGCTACAGTCCAGGAGGCCCTGGAAACCACTGACTTAATGCCATCACCCAAGATGAGAGAGCCTTTGTGATAGTCCAGGAATCCAGTGGACAATTCTAGCACAAATTTGGAGCAAAAATATATATACATATATATGAAATTAGACTTATTGGAGTGAATAAGAACAGCTTAAATTTACCTATGTCTTGTAACTCCCAAAGCAAAACAGCTCAAAAGAGCTCTTTTTGGCCTGTTATTTTTTTCTATGGAGGAAAGTGAGAGTATGTGAGTGAGTGACCAACCACTTCTCTAGCTAGGCAGGGCACAGTGGCAGGCACCTGTTTTTCTTTCACCCTATCCAGAGTTCTGAGTCAGGAGTGCATGATTACAGGATGGTGAGCAGCAGGGAGAACAGTGGGCAAAACGTGCAAAGGAAGGTGACAATGGCATGTGGATCCTGTTTATCTGCATCACGGACTCTATCAGGAGGCCCACATGTGAGCTTTGGGGTAGCTCACCTGTAGATCCCTAACTGCCCAATGGGAGCCCCCCGCACTCTGTGTGCCTCTGCTACAGTCTCTCATGCCCCATGGCCAGCTAGCTCCCTGTGTGCACTCACAATGGTGCTAAGAGCAAAACTTGGCAAATGGCTAGTAAGCACGTGCAGAAAGCCAGCATGAATCTGTAGACCAGAGAGAAATCACAAACTTGAACATTTATTACTGTTCTTGGCAAAACAAAGTGGAGGCTGTTGGCACCCAACTTGCTGAATTGTAGGATGGTGAGAAGATATACACGTAAGAATTTTACGACAAGAGAAGGCAAAAGTGTGGAGCAGGCCTATCCATAGAAGATCTGAGAAAGCATTAGAATCCTTAGCAGACAAATGGAAGATATTTCTCTCCTGAAGTCAGACAGTAGAGACTGGAGGAGGTGGCTGCTATTTCAAATGCAAAAACAGAAACCCCAAACTTCAAGAACATGCAAAATCAAGCAAACATGACACCAGCAAAATTTTCCAGTATCCTACCTCAATTCATGAAGGTGCTACAATTTACTTAATAAAGAATTCAAAATTGCTGTTTTAAGATAACTCATTGAACTACAAGACAATACATAAAGACAATTCAATGAAATCAGTCCCACTTCTGGTTTTAAATCCAAAGGAAATGAAATCAAGATCATGAAAAGATATCTACACTCATATTCTTGGCAGCATCATTATAACCAAGCTATGGATACAACCTAAGTGTTCTTTGAGGAATTAATGCATAAGAACAGGTGGGTTATTTGACAATGGGATACTACTCAGCATGGAAAGAAGGACCTATTACCATTTATGACAACATGGATAGAACTTGAAAGCATTATGTTAAATAAAGTAAGCCAGACAGAGAAAGACAATTACTGTATTAGATTACTTATATGAGGAATCTCAAAAAGCTGAACACAGAGAAACAGGGAGTCCAGTGGTGGTTTTCAGGGGCTGGAGATTTAGGAAATGGGGAGATGTTGGTCAAAGAGTACAAGTTTTCAATTATAAGATGAGTAAGTTCTGAGGACCAAATCCATGGCAGTGACTATGATTAACAATACACCATTATATAATGGCACCCCACTCCAGTACTCTTGCCTGGAAAATCCCATGGACAGAGGAGCCTGGTGGGCTGCAGTCCACGGGATGGCTAAAGAGTCAGACACGACTGAGCGACTTCACTTTCACTTTTCACTTTCCTGCACTGGAGAAGGCAATGGCAACCCACTCCAGTGTTCTTGCCTGGGGAATCCCAAGGACGGGGGAGCCTGGTGGGCTGCCATCTACGGGGTCGCACAGAGTCAGACACAACTGAAGCGACTTAGCAGCAGCATTATATACTTGAGAGTTTTTGAGAGCAGGTTTTAAATATTTCACCACACACAAATGTGTAATTATGTGAGGTAATGAAAGTGTTAACAAACCCTATGTGGGTATTCATTTTGCAATATTAAATGTATCAAGTCATTATATACACCTTAAAGTCACATAATGTTATATGTCAATTATATCTCAATAAAGCTGGAAGAATCATGTAGAATTTATGAAGAAAATCAAGAAGTAAAAGATAAGAATAAAAGTATGAATTTTTTTCAGTAGTGAAAATTTAAAATATTTAATTAGTAAAATAATAGAACTAAATGCTGTGAATAAAAACCAAATATTCCTTGACTTATGTATGAGTGCTCAGTCACTTCAGTCATGTCTGATTCTTTGTAACCTTATGGATTATAGCCCACCAGGCTCATCTGTCCATGGGATTCTCCAGGCAAGAATACTGGAGTGGGTTTCCATGCCCTCCTCTGGGGGATCTTCTCGACCCAGGGACTGAACTTGTGTCTCCTGTGTCTAAAGCATTGAAGACAGATTCTTTACCTGTAGAAAGCACTAATAAAGGAAACTAAAGTGAACTGATAAAATAGGTTAGGTATGTCCGTGAAATATATGCTTGCTTTATGAAAGTTCGCTCATGGAAGATTGCTGAGTAGAAAGTTCCAGGAATCAACTCCAGCAATGAAAAAAATGTGAGCTGTCAAGAGCCATGAGAAGCAAACATTACAGATCTCTGAAGTATAATTGAACACTGACAGTATTATCAGGAAAAGGTGGTAAATTTTGGTGGATTTTGGCCTTTTCCTAGGGACTATCATCTCCCTTCTTCCAACCTTTTGACAGGGAGGTGTAGTAATGGAGGGCTGAATTCCTGGTGCGGATTCCTGATGAGAGTTAGGCAGTAAGAACCTTATCCTCCAAAGCCTGGTGTGGGAAGGGAGGATTTTGGCTTGCCTGCTGGTTTACTGAAGGATCTGTATGAAAGAAGGCCATCTTTGCTTTTGCCTCTTGAGGCTGAAGTAACTTCCAAGGTTGCATCTGTGGAGTGAACTTAACACAACACATATTTTTCCTTTATTTTCTTATGGGATTAAAATTTTCAAGGAAATCTGTCAAGTCACTGGCTGGCTGCAGAGATAATGGAATTGAGACTTCGGTGACCATAGAGACAAGAAATATTGTCTTTGAAAAAATAGTTTCAGAATATCTCTAAATAAAAGACAAATTCACTCCCCCAACTATGCCCACCACTCCACCAACGAGTAATATTGGCAGTCCTGGGGAAGGAATATAATCTAGAGAGAGTTAAAAGTTCTACCATGTAAACAGAGAAATAAAGGGAATATGCAGTTCTAGCTATTATTATTTTTCCTAGTTTCAAAGAAGTGAGAAATATAATATGTAATTTTTTGATAAAAAGAAAATAAAAATACACATATCAAGTACTATACCATCCTATATGGATATTGTTTGAGAATTCTTCTTGCTGTCTATGTTCCTATGGTCTGAGCTTAAACCCCTATAGCCCACTACAGTTTACTGTAGTAATAAATGGCTTACAAAGCTTTCTGCTCTTATCCCTATGTTACGAGTAGACCAAATTAATATCTCTGTCTGGAATGGTTGTTGAAATCTAAATTTGCAGTTTGCTTTTTGTGCCAGGAAAGATGCATATTTCATTCTCATTAAAATCCTTCTACAGAATATACCAACACCATTTAGTGATTCTGAGTGATTTTCTAGGAGAGAAAAAAATAAAACCAAAATAAAAGAACAGGAAGGACAAAGGAAGACATCCCTGACACCAGTGTGCTATCTGAACAAGTCTTCTCAGGAAGCTGACTTTGGGGGAAGATGTGCCATTGTCCCTCAAGATGTCTAAGACTGTCAAGAAGCTGCCCAGGAAATTTCTTAAGTTTAAAAGAGGAAATAAAATGTTTATGATTCTTGGTAAAAACTTTTGACTAAGAGACTGATAAGAATTTAATGTATCTTTTCAGCAAAAAACAAGGAGAACTTTGAAAATAAGTAAAAATGAATTTTGCCCTTAAGAATTGCATTAATCTGAACACAGATTCCCAAGATATATTTTACAGGGATTCTCTGAGATTCTTTTAGTAGCTGCATTAAATCAAAACTACCAAAAAAAAAAAAAAGTATGAGACATTATTATTACTATTTTGACATTTTGCATGTTGTTTCAAGACAACGGTATGTAAAACTACTGATATCCAGTATAAATCAAGATGGTGGCACCCAACTATACCAGAAGTCATTTTATTTTTCACTGCTACAAATATCTGTATAGTCAAAGTGATGGTTTTTCCAGTAGTCATGTACAGATGTAAGAGCTGGACCATATAGAAGGCTGAGCACTGAAGAACTGATGCATTTGAATTATGGTGCTAGAGAAGACTTTTGAGAGTCCCTTGGACAGTAAGGAGACCAAACTGGTCAATCCCAAAGGAAATCAACCTTGAATATTCATCGAAAGGACTGATGCTGAAGCTCCAATTCTTTGGCCACCTGATGCTAAGAGACAGCTCATTGGAAAAGACCCTGATGCTGGGAAAGATTAAGGGCAGGAGAAGAAGGGGGTGACAGAAGATCAGATGGCTGGATGGCATCACCAATTCAGTGGACATGAGTTGGAGCAACCTTCAGTACATGATGAAGAACAGGGAAGCCTGGCACGCTGCAGTTTATGGGGTTGCAGAGTCAGACACAACTTATTGACTGAACAACATGCTTTCGGTAAAGAAAACTTCTGGTTTCACTGATTGCCCCTAAGTAGGAAAATCACTAATTTTATTAATTCATGACTCATGGTTACATATCTCTTTAATTTTCTGTTTATTGAAAAAAGGAAGCACATATATTGTAATTCTGCTCAATATCAAAGTAAAATGTTTTTGCTCATTTAGAGTGACTCATGATTGAATCATAAGATGAACTAACCATTTTTGCATGAAAAATCATTTTTAATTCAATAATATCCCTTACAGGGATTGTACCAACTTAATGCCTTTTTAAATTATAAAATCATGACAGTAGCATATAATTTCTCTGGAGGAGGGCATGGCAACCCACTCCAGTATTCTTGCCTGGGGAATCTCATGGACAGAGGAACCTGGTGGGCCCCCTTCCATGGGGTTGCAGAATCAGACATGACTGAAGCCACTAAGCACAGACATATAAGTCAAAATCTTATTCCAGGATATTAATGTAAAACTTTTTATATGAATATGTAGCATTAATTTTTTTACATATATATATGAAAAGTTTGGGTTATATTATTAATATAGAAGTTTTCATTTTTCAGTAGTATAAGAGAATGATCCAATTTTAAACTGTGCTTATTTTGTAAACCTAATTGTCAGCCTTACCTTATGAACCTTATTAATATAGAAGTTTTCATTTTTCAGTAGTATAAGAGAATGATCCAATTTTAAACTGTGCTTATTTTGTAAACCTAATTGTCAGCCTTACCTTATGAACCTTATTAATATAGAAGTTTTCATTTTTCAGTAGTATAAGAGAATGATCCAATTTTAAACTGTGCTTATTTTGTAAACCTAATTGTCAGCCTTACCTTATGAACCTTATTAATATAGAAGTTTTCATTTTTCAGTAGTATAAGAGAATGATCCAATTTTAAACTGTGCTTATTTTGTAAACCTAATTCTCAGCCTTACCTTATGAACCCCAATTAAAAGCATGGCATCTATGTGTAGGAGTGCCTTAGCTCTCTTTTTCCTAGTCAGTATTCATATTCATAAACTTGCAAAGCTTCTGTGTGTGTGTGTATATATGTGTATATTGTTGTTAGTGGATACAGATCGGTCTTTGCTGCCAACTATGATTGCTGTCTAATATCTCAATTGCAATCCAACTCTTCTCTCCTTCAACCTAGGTTAGTATTTTCTAGACTAGACTACATACAATCATTTGAAATTTTGAAAAAGACACTTGTGGAAATAGCTTTTTCTTTTAAAAGGAAAATAAAGACTTTGGCTTTTTCTCTGTAGTAAGACAAAGCTCATTTAGGATGAAAATCAAGTTCCTTCATAAACTAGGTTCTGCTGACATTTCCACTTGCTTTCCTAACACTGCAATTCACACTAGAACTCCCTTGTCCCAGGGGATAAGTTCCACCCACCAGTGGATGCCTGAAACCTCAGATAATACTGAACCCTATAAATACTATATTTTTTCTTATACATATATACCTATGATGAAACTAAATTTATAAACTTAGAACAGTAAGAGATTGACAACAGCTAATAGTGAAATAAAACAATTATAACAATAGAGGGTGGGAAGATTTGGGAGAATGGCATTGAAACATGTAAAATACCATGTATGAAACGAGATGCCAGTCCAGGTTCGATGCACGATACTGGATGCTTGGGGCTAGAGCACTGGGACGACCCAGAGGGATGGTATGGGGAGGGAGGAGGGAGGAGGGTTCAGGATGGGGAACACATGTATACCGGTGGCGGATTCATTTTGATAATTGGCAAAACTAATACAATTATGTAAAGTTTAAAAATAAAATTAAAAAAAAAAAAGAAAGTGAAAGTGAAAAAAAAACAAACAATATACTCTAATAAAAGTTATATGCATGTCTTCTCTCTTTCTCAGAATATCTTATTGTACACATTTTTAGGCATACTTTGTTTTACTGTGCTCTGCAGACATTGTTTTTTTTTTTACAAACAAAGTTTGTGGTAACCCTACATCAAATAAGTCTACTGATGCCATGTTCCCAACAACTTTTGTTCACTTCTAGTACTTGTGTCACAGATGATAGTTTTTGCAATATTTCGAACTTTTCAGTATTATTTGTTATGGTGATCTGTGATATTTGATGTCACTGCTATGACTTGCTGAAGGCTCAGATAATGCTTAGAATTTTTTAACAAAAAAAGTAGTTTTTAATTAAGTCATTTACATTGTCATTTTAGACATAATGCAATTTTTCGCTTAGTAGACTATAGTATAGAATAAACATGATTTTTATGTGCACTGGGAAACCAAAAAATTCATATGACTCACTTTATTATGATATTTACTCTTTTGTGGTAGTCTGAAACCAAGCCAACAGCATCTCCAAAGTGGGCCTGGAATCCCCTTTCCATCTTAACTAAGCACTTTTCACGCACTGTGGCTGTAACTTTCACAGTTTGAGGTATAACAAAACTTCCTTTTTTCCTGTTCCACCATTTTAGGAATAAAAGATTGTTCTTATCCCAAGTCTTAACAACTTTGGCATATATTTGCTGTTTTTCCTAAGTAGCAAAATATTTACCTTTTCACTTAAAGGAAACAGTTCCTAACTTTGCTTTGGCCTTTCTGAATCACCAGCATCACAATCCCTGTGCTTTGGGGACATTATCAAATAAAAGTGTTACTTGAACATAAGCACTGCCATATCCTGAGAGGTGACCTGACAACTGAGTCAGCTACTAACTGACCAGTACGTGGTGTCTGACCAGTAGGTGGTGTCTGCTGGACAAATGGATGATTCACAGTCCTGCGGGTGGGATGGGGACAAAACAAGATGCAAGACAGCAGGAGGCTACATCAAACTACTCTGAATACATGCAGTTAAAAACTTACGAATTTTTCATTAAATAATTAGGGACTGAAGGTGACCAAAAGTAACAGAAATTGAATCTGGGTCTCTCCTGGGAATTGCAGGCAGATTCTTTACCATCAAAGCACCAAGGAAGCCCAACCTTGGAACATGAAACCACAAATAAGAGCACAACTTTGTATTTTTAACACACTGATCATTTTGTTTTGCTTTTCAAATATGTGATTGTTCTTTCTACCTCTGCTTTTTCCTATTGGCTATGTTCTTTAACTAAAATATATCTGCTTCTTTATTTTTTTTTCCCTTATGTTTCATTTGGATACTTCCTTTTATCTTTAAGCTCTCAGTTTAAATGTATAACATTTATCTTACTTGATACTCACATGAAAGTGAATGTGTTAATCTCTCAGTTGTGTCCAATTCTTTGTGACCCCATTGGCTGTATCCCACTAGGCTCCTTTGTCTAAGGAATTCTCCAGACAAGAATACTGGAGTGGGTAGCTATTCCCTTCTCCAGAGGATCTTCCCAAGACAGGGATCAAACCCATGTCCCCTGTATTGCAGGCAGATTCTTTACTGTCTGGGCCACCAGGTAATACACTCCATAAAATTGATATTTTACCAAACATATTTTACAGGTGAGCAAGCAGTTGTCCAAATAAACTTAAGGTCACGAAACTGTTGGGTTAGCATGTGACAGTTCAAAATCCTCTTGCTTTTAAGAAATTAAACATAATATCCTTAAGAAGTTTCATAATCTTCTAAAAGCATGATTTTGATGGTTATCTCAGTTTAACATTTTATTTTTAACAAAAATATAGATAAGAAGAGATTGCCTTGAATACAAGTAACCCACTCTTTTCCTATTTTTATGCTAGAAATTGTTTTATGAAACTTTATCATGAAAGTTTCCATTCAAGTATGATTATTGAACTATAGAATTAAAGTTCAATTTCTCATTTGCCCATTGAGAATTCTTTTCACAAAGTACACAAATACAAATCCCATACTTTTTAAATTTGGGGAGATGTATGCAATGAACTGAATAAGTACAAATAGCTAAATGCTTTCTTATGAAGTAATAATGATTCCAGTGCTTAATGTGTAAGTCAAACATTATCTTTGGCACAGAATTATAAAGTAATTGTTCCTGTTTCATTTTGATTGCTTTTGAAATGAAGAAGCCACGTGGAATTTACACTTTTAGGAAAGATATGTTCATATTGTTTCCTGTGATAATACCTCCTGGGAGTGCTTTATATATATATATATATATATTTTAACTTTGATTTTTTTGGAGTATAGTTGATTTACAAAGTTGTGTTAGTTTCAGTTGTACAGCACAGTGATTCAGTTATACATATATATTCATTTTTTAAGGTTCTTTTTTCATACAGGTTATCACAGAGTATTGAGCAGAGTTCCCTGTGCTATATAGTAAGCTGTTGTTGGTTATCTATCTTAAATATGGTAGTGCATATATGTTCATCCCAAGCTCCTGATTCATCCCTCCCTCCCACATATTTCCCCTTTGGTAACCTAAATTTGTTTTTGATATCTGTATGTCTGTTTCTGTTTTGTGAATAAGTTAGTTTGTACCACTTTTTTAAAAAATTAGATTCCACAAGTGAGTGATGATATTTGTTTTTCTCTGACTTCACTGAGTGTGATAATCTCTGCTTGCATCCTTTTTGCTGCAAATGGCATCATTTTGTTCTTTTCTATGGCTGTCATGTTCCACTGCATATATGTACCATATCTTCTTTATCCATTCCATGGTCGATGGACATTTAGGTTGGGTCCATATCTTAGCTATTGTAAATAATGCTGCAGTGAGTCTGAAAAAGAGCCTAGGTGGGTAGAGTATTCTTAGTTGTAGGTATTTCCCTTTCATCACTTTAAATGTATTGTGACCCTTCCTAGGAGTACTTTAAAATGCCATGTAATCACTAAGCCTCATGAAAAGTAGTATGGACATCAAATTGATCTGTTGATCTATTTTTTATAAACATTTTGACAAGATTAATTATTATATACTATACTATGCAAATGTATTTTATCATTATCTGTCAGATTAGAAGTCTTTAGATAAAAAGATATATAATATAATTAATGTACTACAATTCTGAAAGGGTCAAATTCACTTATTCATTCAATAATTAGTTTTCATCAAATATGCACCAGGCATTGTTCTAGAAACTGGAGGAAAGGCAAGTGTCATTCAAATGCCTGTCCCTTGAGAACTTACATTATCTTGGAAGGAGAGGGATAATAAGCAAATAATAACATTGCACTGTATGTTTGAAAATTGCTATGAGAGTAGAACTTAGAAGTTTTCATCACATGAAAATAAAATTTATAACTATATGTGATGGTGGAAGTTAACTAGAAATATTTGCTGATCTTTTCACAATTTATACAAATATAGATTCATTATGTTGAAATCAATATACCTGAAACTAATATAATGTTATGTATCAATTATATCTTAAGTATGAAAAAAGCATTTGGTTAATTCTTTAATTAGTTACTGTATTACCTTTGTATTTTTGAAGATATACCATCAAAATTAGTGTTACATTATTGAAATATTTTTAAATTGATGAATTAGAAGCCTATTGAAAAAAATTGAAAAAATTTATTGCGATAACCATAAAAATAAAAATGAAAAAAGACAATTAATTGAATAAAATCTACATTTAAATTTGATGAAGAAAGTTTCTTTCCAGCACTAAAATATATAATGACATATATGTTAGTAATGATTGCTTTATCTTCTTACTCTTCTTTTAAAACTTCTTTAAAAAATTTAATCATTCTTTCATGTCCATGAATAAGACTATTCTGAACTCAGCTTTTTTCTTCCTATATATTATCTACCTAATCAGATCAGATCAGATCAGTCACTCAGTCATGTCCAACTCTTTGTAACCCCATGAATCGCAGCATGCCAGACCTCCCCATCCATCACCAACTCCTGGAGTTCACTCAGACTCACGTCCATCGAGTCAGTGATGCCATCCAGCCATCTCATCCTCTGTCGTCCCCTTCTCCTCCTGCCCCCAATCCCTCCCAGCATCAGAGTCTTTTCCAATGAGTCAACTCTTCGCACGAGGTGGCCAAAGTACTGGAGTTTTGGCTTTAGCATCATTCTTTCCAAAGAAATCCCAGGGCTGATCTCCTTCAGAATGGACTGGTTGGATCTCCTTGCAGTCCAGGGGACTCTCAAGAGTCTTCTCCAACACCACTGTTCAAAAGCATAAATTCTTTGGTGCTCAGTTTTCTTCACAGTCCAACTCTCACATCCATACATGACCACAGGAAAAACCATAGCCTTGACTAGATGGACCTTTGTTGGCAAAGTAATGTCTCTGCTTTTGAATATGCTATCTAGGTTGGTCATAA
>NW_011494919.1:9241473-9276538 GCF_000754665.1 Bison bison bison | reverse complement strand
CTGCAGTCACCATCTGCAGTGATTTTGGAGCCCAGAAAAATAAAGTCTGACACTGTTTCCACTGTTTCCCCATCTATTTCCCATGAAGTGATGGGGCCGGATGCTATAATCTTCGTTTTCTGAATGTTGAGCTTTAAGCCAACTTTTTCACTCTCCACTTAATACAGTACAACAAAATTTTCTTTGTTACTCATTATAACTCTACTATTAAAAATCCCTATTTAGTCTTTCTTTTTTTGAGGCAAATTTAAATATCTTTGTGTTGGTTAGGATCTTTGCAGGTAATAAACCACTTGAATTAAAATGACTTAATCACTAAAGTTGTATAATCGTTTCACTTAAATAGTATGTTTTGAGATAGGCAATTCCAGGGGACATACCACCTACCCTGCATATCTTTGAAAGCATCAAAGATCTGTGGTGTTTATTTCCTTCTTGCTCTTCTATTCTTGACTATTGGCTCTTTGTCTCTTGTTGTTTTATGGGCAAAAGAGGTCATGACAACAAAACCATAGCACCACTGAATTCAAGGCAGCAAGAAAGAATAGGATTTTGTGTCTATCTCTTTCTTGGGTGTAATATTCTTCAAATAAAATGTCTTCTTAGTACTCTAGAATTGGGATAGATGTCCTTCTTTAAAGCAATCATTGGCTAAGGTTTGTCAAGTACAAATTTGAACTTACCAGTTTCATCGCCAACGACTAAACAGCAAGGGCATTTGCCATCTGCCTCTGCAGAGATTGAACCCTGTGTTGTTGCAGCTGGTGACCTTCAACACCCTCTGAGGGAGTAGAGGGAGCAATCTATACTCCAGGGGATCTGGCGGGACAGGTCTTTAGAGAGTTGGATGTTTTTTCTGTTGTTCAGTCACTCGGTCATGTCTGACTTTTTGCAACCCCATAGACTGCAGCATGCCAGGATTTCCTGTCCTTCACCATCTCCCAGAGATGGTGCTTGCTAAAACTCGAGTCCATTGAGTCGGTGATGCCATCCAATCATCTCATCCTCTGTTTTCAATCTTCCCCGGCATCAGCGTCTTTTCAGATGAGTTGGCTCTTCACATCAGGTGGCCAAAGAATCGGTGCTTCAGCTTCAGCATCAGTCCTTCCCATGAATATTCAAGACTGATTTCCTTTAGGATGGACTGGTTGGATCTCCTTGCAGGCCAGGGGACTCTCAAGAGTCTTCTCCAACACCACACTTCAAAAGCATTAATTCTTTGGCACTCAGCTGTCTTTATGGTCCAACTCTCACATCCATACATGACTACTGGAAAAACCATAGCTTTGACTAGATGGACCTTTGTTGGCAAAGTAATGTCTCTGCTTTTTAATATGCTATCTAGGTTGGTCATAGCTTTTCTTCCAAGGAACAAGAATCTTTTAATTTCATGGCTGCAGTCACCATCTGCAGTGATTTTGGAACCCAAGAAAATAGTTTATCACTGTTTCCATTGTTTCCCCATCTATTTGTCATGAAATGATGGGACCAGATGCTATGATCTTAGTTTTTGAATGTTGAGTTTTAAGCCAACTTTTTCACTCTCCTCTTTCACTTTCATCAAGAGGACCTTTAGTTCCTTTTCACTTTCTGCCATAAGGGTGGTGACATCTGAATATCTGAAGTTATTGATATTTCTCCCAGAAATTTTTATTCCAGTTTGCACTTCATCCAGCCCAGTGTTTCTCATGATGTACTCTGCATATAAGTTAAATAAGCAGTGTGACAACATACAGCTTTTACTTACTCCTTTCCCAAATTGGAACCAGTCTGTTCCATGTTTGGTTCTAACTGTTGTTTCTTGACCTGCATACTTGCGTAGATTTCTCAGGAGACATGTAAGGTGATATGGTATTCCCATCTCTTTAAGAAATTTCCACAGTTTGTTGTGATCCACACAGTCAAAGGCTTTAGTGTAGTCAATGAAGCAGAAGTAGAAGCTTTTCTGGAATTCTCTTACTTTTTCTGTGATCCAGTGGATGTCAGCAATTTGATCTCTGGTCCTCTGCCTTTTGAAATCCAGCTTGAACATCTGGGAATTCTTGGTTCACATTACTGTTGAAGCCTCACTTGGAGAATTTTGAGCATTACTTTGCTAGCATGTGAAATGAGGGCAATTGTGTGGTAGTTTGAATATTCTTTGGCATTTTCCTTCTTTGAGATTGGAATGAAAATTGACCTTTTCCAGTCCTGTGGCCACTCCTGCATTTTCCATATTTGCTGGCATACTAACTGCAGCAGTTTAACAGCATCATCTTTTAGGGTTTGAAATAGCTCGTCTGGAATTCCATCATTTCCAGTATCCTTGTTCAGAGTGATGCTTCCTAAGGCCCACTTGACTTCACACTCCAGGATGTATGGCTGTAGGTGAGTGATCACACTATTGTGGTTATCTGGGTCAGTTAGATCTTTTTTGTGTAGGTCTTCTGTGTATTCTTGTCATCTCTTCTTAATATCTTCTGCCTCTGTTAGGTCCATACCATTTCAATCCTTTTATTGTGTCCATCTTTGCATGAAAGATATACACATCTCAGTGCAGAGTTCCAAAGAATAGAAATGAGAGATAAGAAAGCCCTTCTAAGTGAACTATGCAAAGAAATAGAGGAAAACATTAGAATGAGAAAGACTAGAGATCTCTTCAAGAAAATTAGAGATACCAAGGGAACATTTCATGCAAAGTTGGATGTTTTTAGGAACAGACTTTATGATCTCACTCCTTGCATCTCCTCATATCTAGGAAAGCACTAAATCCTTTCATTGTGACATCAGATCCTCATTACTAGCAGAAAATCTTTTGTAAAATGAGTGCTTAAGGTATGAAACTCACCCTTTTCCAAAATCTTATATATTGACCTTCCTCCCACTGCTTTTTGGAGCAGTCTCTCAGAGTTATCTGGGATTCTGCCTCCCAGACTGAACTCCTCATTTTGCCCCAAATAAAACTTAACTTGCAACCTTCAAGTTATGCACCTTTTTTAGTCAGCAGTATAATGCAGTAAACACTCTTCACTTAGTTTAGAAAATGAACTTCATTAGGGATATGTAAGAGATTTAAGGGAGGGGCCCACTTTTACTGAAAATATTGTACCAAACAGAGTTGTGTATCCTTAAATGTAAAAGGAAAAGAGATACAAATAGTGTATTACTACAATAGTATCTGATACATTTTTTAAAAAATCAGACATTTCAAACAAAGTAGTGAAACTGCCCAAAGGCAACATGTAAATTTCATTAGAATTTGGTAAGGGGAACGTTTGGTTCAACATTTGCATTGTTCCAATTTACTGAGACTTCTAAACTGTTTGGCTATCATATTTATATCTAAATCAGATTCCTCCTGAGTTCCAGCTATCATTCCTTATTTTGTGTCCCAATCATTGAAGCAATTTGAAACTTGCCAGTGATGAAGCAATTACTCATCTCTCCCATCCATAAATTTTATGGTGTTTTTAGGATAATTGTCTGTTTGACTCTATAAAAACATGATCATCTTTATATATCCTTTAAATTTTTTCTTTATTACTATATATTACTTTAAGCATATAGTTAATTTGTTTTATAAGCTGGTTCATAGCTCATTTTTATGAATGCTGTAAGTCTTCAAACATATGATTAGTTTTCTGATTATAGTGTTTAGGTATACTAATATATTTTCAAGTAAAGAAAAATATCATTTTATAAAAATAAAGGCCAAGCTAAGTTAAAATGTCCACAAAGTAAGAGGTACCTTGTGTTTTTTGTGATTTTTTGCCATGATTTAAGGTAATATCACAGCCTTCCCTAGTGGCTCAGAGGGTAAAGCATCTGCCTGCAATGCTGGAGAATCGGGTTCGATCCCTGGGTCAGGAAGACCCCCTGGAGAAGGAAATGGCAACCCACTCCAGTACTCTTGCCTGGAAAATCTTATGGAGATAAGCCTGGTAGGCTACACTCCATGGGATTGCAAAGAGTCGGACACGACTGAGGGACTTCACTTCAAGGTAATATCTATACAGTGCCAAGGGTACTAGACATTGGAATGGAAAAAGATAATGCAAAATGTTTTACAATTTCAAACATTTCAATGCCATCTATTATACATGCTTCACTCAATCTGATTTTTTTAAATCTTTCTCAATTTTATCTTATCAACTGGTTAAATCTGGTGATTGAGACTCAACTGGCACAAGTCTCTGACTCTGGCTCTGAAATGACAAGAGTGTTCTGCATTGGATATAGGCTGAAAATCATTCCCAGTGCTAAGGCAGGAGGGGAGAAAGAACACATGTGGGTTTGAAGATATTTTGTGTGCATGGCAGAAGATAATGAGTAACTAACTCTCTAGATACATAGAATGAATCCATGTTAAGGTAAAAACTGTGGGTTTTAAGAAATGGGATAGAAATGAAATTCTGAGATTTTTCTGAAAATATTAGAACATGTTAATGCCATTTCCCTTTCTTGTTTCTGAAACTAAATTTTAAACCATAGTATCAGTGTCATGCATTTAATTTTTTAACATTTTATTATTCTTGAAATATCTCTAAAACTGTATAAGGCATAAAAAGGATATATTATATTTAATTATGTTTATAATTTGAAAGGGCTTCCCAGGTGGCACAGTGGTAAATCATCCGCCTACCAATGCAGGAGACATAAGAGATATGGGTCGGGAAGATACCCTGAAAAAGGATATGGCAACCCACTCCAGGAGTCTTGCCTGGAAAATCCCATGGACAGAGGAACCTGGTGGGCTCCAGTCCATGGTGTTGAAAAAAGTCAGACATGGTCAACCATGCCACACACGTGAATAATTTGAAAAGAACACAGAACCATAGATTGAGATAATTATATTTGTTCAAGGAAAGAAAATAGATATCTGGGTAGACTGGGATTTCTCTCACAGATAAAGATGAAGTAAAGATCATTGATTCACTTCATGCATTCATTTTCCTAAGTATTAATGCATTTACAAAACCTGGTCAGCTAATGTTGGCACATGAGTTGGTTTCATAAGGGATGGAGGCTAGATTCTAGGGGTAGATGCTTTCATTTCTTTGTTGTCTAACAGTGACTGGTGCTATCTTGCATAGACCAGCACTGTTACAGGAGATGAATGATGGGTCTCATATATTGTCAGTTCTTGAAGATACTTCTTAGGACTGCTTTTCTTATGCCCTGAGACAATAGATGCAAAGAGGTTTTCTTTTTCAGAAAAATCATTACACAAGGCTGTTAAAGGGGATAGATATAATCAAGTTGCTAAGACTTAGTGTTTAATACCATCTATTAACTTAGTATATTTTTAGAATCCGGCAATGGCACCCCACTCCAGTACTCTTGCCTGGAAAATCCCATGGACGGAGGAGCCTGGTAGGCTGCAGTCCATGGGGTCGCTAAGAGTCTGACACGACTGAGTGACTTCACTTTCACTTTCATGCATTGGAGAAGGAAATGGCAACCCACTCCAGTGTTCTTGCCTGGAGAATCCCAGGGATGGTGGAGCCTGCTGGGCTGCCGTCTATGGGGTTGCACAGAGTCGGACACAACTGATGCGACTTAGCAGCAGCAGAATCCCCAAAATTTGAAAATTCCAGTTGAGAACTAAAATGGGATGATTTAGAGAGAAAGTAAGATAGCGTCTTGCCTCACTTTACTCTCTGATTCACCTAACCATCCAGAACATGAGAAGTGAAAGATTAGACATTACAAGATGCTAACTATTTAAAAAGTATGAAAAAATCTTAACTGAATGAACAAAGCTCAGAGAAAAAAAGCAAACATCTGTCCGTGGTAGTTGTAGCATTGTACCTTTTTGGTAACATAGGGTCAGCTTCAATGAGGGAAGGAACCTTGAAAACACGTAGGTGAAATGAAACAACCAACACAATGTTAAGAGGGTTTTTAGGTTTCCTTCTCTCTTATAAACAATAAGATCCTCCTAGCCCTCTCCAGGAGAAGGCAATGGCACCCCACTCCAGTACTCTTGCCTGGAAAATCCCATGGACAGAGGAGCCTTGTAGGCTGCACAGATGCAGTCCATGGGGTCGCTAAGAGTCGGACACGACTGAGCGACTTCACTTTCACTTTTCACTTTCATGCATTGGAGAAGGAAATGGCAACCCACTCCAGTGTTCTTGCCTGGAGGAGCCCAGGGACGGGGGAGCCTGGTGGGCTGTCATCTCTGGGGTCGCATAGAGTCGGACATGACATGACTTAGCAGCAGCAGCAGCCCTCTCCATCTATACCCTGGGAGTTCAGTTCACTGAAAAAAATAGCAGTAGGTTCTACAATGAGAGTATTTTTAAAAGTCATTCTCAAGAATGTAATAATCATATGTAGTAAATACATATGATTTACTTTTGCAGTGTACTCATTGTAAAGCTATACTGAAACATAATGCCCTTGACATAGCACATACTGCATTAAGACTGAACTGTATTTCCTTCAGATTTGCATGTAAAGTAGTTTGTAATATTTTCTAGACTTGGAAATGTGTCATAATTGTTTATCTCCAAGGAACTCTGGACTCAAACATAGTGTGATAAGATAAAACAATTAGCCAATAATTACCCATCATTTTTGCTTAACTGTATTTTTTTTTTTTTGACACAATGCCCCAATATATTTTCAGGCAATCTAAAAATAAAGGCTAATTTGTACTAACTTATAACAGATCTTCATGGTGTCTGATGAGAATTTATATCAGACATTGAAATGTTAATTTCAATAGCTTTCTTTTCTATAAAAAGATAAAGGAAAAAAGAGGGCCAAAGCAGAATACACAGAGTGCATTGATATATATTTGTTTCTTTGTGTGTCAAGTGCACAGTCCACGTTGGTTTCCACTTTAGGACATTCTGATGCTATGTGCCTGGAAAGCATAACGTATCATGCAGTTTCCCATGGATATAATCCTTGCCTTAAGGGTTTACAGCTTGAACATTCAGAACTATCCAAGCAGTACAATTCAGACGTATGCAGCTTAGCAAGCTGACTGGTCAAAAAACTGGCACTGAACTCTTAGTTAAATTCCTGTGTCAGCACGTTTGGGCACAGGCGAAAACAAGGATGATCTGTTCGATGCCTGTGACATAACCAATGTACTGCCAGTGAAAGACAAATAGATTTCTGCAGAGTTTTGTAATATTAAGCACTGTTAAACTGAATGAATAAAGAATTAGTAAAATTTCAGCATCCCTCTACTTAACATGGTTTATTTTTTACATAACAAGTTGTAATAGAGAGAAGTATTTCTTTGGAAGGAATGATGCTAAAGTTGAAACTCCAGTACTTTGGCCACCTCATGCGAAGAGTTGACTCATTGGAAAAGACTCTGATGCTGGGAGGGATTGAGGGCAGGAGGAGAAGGGGACGACACAGGATGAAATGGCTGGATGGCATCACTGACTCGATGGACGTGGGTCTCAGTGAACTCCAGGAGTTGGTAATGGACAGGGAGGCCTGGCGTGCTGGGATTCATGGGGTCACAAAGAGTCGGACATGACTGAGCGACTGAACTGAACTGAACTATTTATATGGCTCTGCCTTCCTTTCCAAATCTACTTACTTTGACTCTTGAAAAATGTCACTATAGACTTTTTATTCATGCAAATCTTTTACTCAAAGCCCTTCAGGTTGTCTCTTAGAAGGTACCAAAATTTGAGTGTTCGAGAAATGTATTAAGACTAGTCATAAATACATAAACATGAGTTGATTGTCCCAAATATTTTGCTACAAAATAAATTTCTAAATTATATATTGATTCATCTTCATATTTTTCTTTTCACACTAAAGTCTCTTATGCATATGTGTGCTTAACAGAGCCTATGAGACATCCCTTTTCCTAGCAGCCAAAGAGTGTGGAGTGAGTTTATGGTATCCTCCTTGGGCATTCTCACCTGTTAATGTGAGAGGGGTATTCTCTAAATATGTTGACAGGAGAGAGAGAGGGAGGGAAGGAGAGTAGAGGAGAGTGAGAGGGGGAATGAGAGGGAGAGAAGCTATGAGACAGAGAGATCTATAATTTCTTATTTTACAAATGACAAACTGAAGACAAGGACTCTTGTTGAAAAGCAGATTTTCTGATAGCTATGTTAGTGCTCTAGGATAATTGGTATTATGATTACTCTTTTTATTAGTTCTGCAATAGAGACTTCTCATAATATTTCTATATGAATATGTAAGTAAATGGATCTGGACTTCATCAAACAGACTAATGCTGATTCTGTTTTCATGTCAAATCTATTTACGTTGAGAAAATGTATTCTCTAGATGTGGAGAGAAGACTTAGAATGAGGAGGTCAGAAATTCAATCTCTTGGGTCAACATCAGAGAACAAAATGTAACACAGGAAACTTGATTCTGATCAAGATGCTTTGTCAAAGCATCTGGGAAAGCTAGTCAAAGGGGAAATACTAAATATGCTTTCATAATTAACATATACAGATGACCTCAATTTATTTTTACTCATTTATTTTTGCCTGTGCTTGGTCTTTGTAACTGCTCATGGGCTTTCTGTAGTTGCAGAGAGCCTGAGGCTGCTCTCTGGTTGTGGTGCTTGGCCTTCTCATTGCAATGGCTTCTCTGGTTATGGAGCACCAGCTCTAGAGCAAATGTGCTTCAGTAATTTTGACACAAAGATTTAGTTGCCCTGTGGCATGTGGGATCTTAGTTCCCAGACCAGGGATCAAACCCATGTCCCCTGCAGTGACAGGTGGATTCTCAACCACTGGACCACCAGAGAAGTCCCTTAGTTTCTTAAAGAATTGCCCATTAATTAGGATAATATTTTCTCACTTCTATTGGGAAAAAAATGGAATTTAAGAAAATTTTAAATTGTAAAAAGCAAGATATATTAGATTGACATAAATTAAAAGTAATTTTTGAATTCACCACTATTTTTACACAATTTGGCAAAGTGTGTTTTTAAATTTTATTTATTTATTTTTGGCTGTGCTGGGTCTGTATGAGCTTTCTCTAGGTCCAGAGGGCGGGGGCTACTCTCTAATTGTGGTGTGCAGGCTTCTCCTTGCAGTGGCTTCTCTTGTGAAGCACTGGCTCTGGTGCATACAGGCTTCAGTAGTTGCGGCTCATAGGCTCAGTAGTTCCAATGCCAGGGCTCTAGATCGTGGGCTCAGTGGCTGTGCTGTAAGGTCTTAGTTGTTCCATGGCTTGTGGGATCTTCCTGTATCAGGGATCAAATGCATGTCTCCTGCGTTAGGCAGGCAGATTCTTTACCACTGAGCCACCAGGGAAGTCTCAGGCAAAGTTGTTTGAAAAGAAGTTCATTTACAACTTCATATTAACTGTTAAGGGAAATGCAAGATATGATACATTGATGCAGAGAGGTTCATTAATCTATTTTTGCCAACAAACTAGTCTGTTTTTGTATTATAAACCATAATAAATATAGTAACAAGTACTTCAGTGTTGCTGCCGCTGCTAAGTTGCTTCAGTCGTGTCCGACTCTGTGCAACCCCATAGACGGCAGCCCACCAGGCTCCCCCGTCCCTGGGATTCTCCAGGCAAGAACACTGGAGTGGGTATTATATGTGTCTAAATTTACTCTCACTTTGTTTTTATCCTAATATTTTAAAATAGAATTGTGTTTTTGGTCATTAATGGTTCTAACTATCTAAATGTTAAAGTCATAAAAAGTATTTAATATCACTTCAAAAATAGAAGTATGACTGAGAAAAAGTCAATTTAATGCCTTTAGAATGACTGTGTTTTTGATGTTTTAGTGTCCTTCTCAAATCGTTATTCATGATCACATTTCATCTTTTGTCTAACCCTTCAAGCTTTTTTTCCTGATGCCTACAATTACTGTTGTATTAGAAACATAGGTGTAAGAGTCACCATACTTATTTGGCACTTTGTATGGTGTCAAGAACTTTGAGAATAACTACAGGTTAATATGACATGCTGAACATCACATTTTCCTTGTCCTCATTATTAGGGATTTAGAGAACTTGTGAATTGGAGAAGGCAATGGCAACCTACTCCAGTACTCTTGCCTAGAAAATCCCATGGATGGAGGAGCCTAGAAGGCTGCAGTCCATGGGGTCGCTGAGGGTCAGACACAACTGATCGACTTCCCTTTCACTTTTCACTTTCATGCATTGGAGAAGGAAATGGCAACCCACTCCAGTGTTCTTGCCTGGAGAATCCCAGGGATGGGGGAGCCTGGTGGGCTCCCATCTATGGGGTCGCACAGAGTCAGACATGACTGAAGTGACTTAGCAGCAGCAGAGAACTTGTGAATAGCTTTCCCGCAGAGTCCTTAAACATGAAGGACACAAAAAGCAGGCATTTCTGATAAACACATATCAGTAGGATACCGTTTGAGAATTTGTCAGCAATGGGTTTTCTATCAGCTTGCTAAGAATTGCACAAGTTTACCTCCTCCCTTCCACCATTCCCCAAGTTTTCATCCCCACCACAGATACAACCGAACCATCATCACAAGCCTGGGCCTAAAAGCAAATATTCCTTACTGCATGGAAGAGGATGAAGCAGGATTCCTGCAGATAGACTGGCTGCCTAAAGAATTGAGTGCAAAAGTAGCTGAGCCACAAGAAAATGTATATCCTCTCACATTTGAGGTGATTTTGAATATTTTGTATGAAGTCCCCATTCCTCTTAACCAGGGAAACTTGAAGAGTTGATTCCTTTGAAACTGATACTACTGAGATAGGTGTTTCTGTAACAAAAGCAAGGCACAAAGCCATTGTGAATTCTTTATGTTGGGATTAGAAAGGAAGCGCTTCCCATCTACATTCATTTTGTTATTCAAATACTGTTTTGGACAAATCTTTCTCCTCTCCTGCAGTTCATGCCTCTCCAGATGAAGGCAAGAACAAACTATAAAGCTTTGCCTTGGCACCTGAGGTGTTCAATTGTGGTAAGACAGCCTCTTTAGAGTTGTGAAAATGTGTTTCTAAAATGAATAGCTGTGTGTCCTTCTGTGTCCTTCTAGAGTATGGATTTTGCTTTTTCCATCTCATAACATGCCAATTTACATACATTTTAAATTAGGCTAAATGTTTTTGTGTTTTTTTTTTTTTTGTAGTGCTGTTTTATTGCAAATGGTTTTTTGTCTTTCCTATTTTCTTCTGCCTTTGAAAGATTTCTCTCTCAGGAATTTGCAAGAGGAATGCAGACTTTTGTGCAGACTTCTATGGGGAGCTCCCCAGCTCTGTTCTCTGGGCAGAAACATCACCGGTGACCAGAAGAGCTCAGGTTTCCCACACTTTGGTAGAGATTTAGAGGCGGGTGACAATGCTGCTACCATGAAAAACTTGTATAACCCAGCAACCACCCCAGATATGTTCTCTGAAGAGACTTTGACTTCTCTCTTTGATATAATTCCTGTAAGCCTACAATGTACTAGGTAAAATGCAACATGTTGGGGTTTAAAAGGAAAAAATAATTAAAATAGAGTCTTTGGATTTAGAGAGCTCATGTCTAATAGGAGATACAGAAAAGCAAATTAACTATCTTATGATAGTCAATAAGATAAATGTTACCATGATGGAAACAGAGAAAAAATTTTGTGGCTTAAAAAGTACTAATCTTAATACACAAAAATGTTTACTAATTTATCATAAACATTGTGTGTGTGTGTGTGTGCATGTGCTCAGTTGCTGAGTTGCGTCTGACTCTGCAGTCCTAGGGACTGTAGCCTTCCAGTCTGCCCATGGAATTTTCCAGACAAGAATACTGAAGCAGGTTACCATTTCCTACTCCAAGGGGCCTATCTTCCCAGCCTAGAGATTGAACCTACCTCTCTTGCATCTCCTGTTTGGCAGGTAGATTTTTTTTTTTTTTTTTTACCAGTAGCACCACCTGGACTTTACTCATATTGGTGCTTGATTTGAATGGATTCATCCAGTTTCTTACCAGTAGTTTCATATATCATTAGCTCTAGGTAATGTTCAGTCAGTTCAAACCACAGTTCTATTTCAACAAAAAAGTCAAATTGGTACTTGTTACCCATGCCCATCCAAATAGGATTTAGACTGACTGAATGACCTTTGCCACATTGTCTTCACTATGCTTTTCAAAGGGTCCATTGTTTTGCTTACATAAGGACAAAGATGGCATAGGCAATGAATGGGAAGATTTTCATTAATTTGCATCTTTCTAGGGAAAATGGTAAATAATAGAACTTATCAATAACAGCAAAAAGTAGAGAAGAAAAATGATGAAGGCATTTTAATTAATATGAAAACAGAGACATGTGAAGGAGAAATAAAATTAAAGTTTAAACTGGAAGAGAAGTAATTTAAATTTGAGAAATTGAACTCAAAAGTGTTTTTTTTTTTATAGCAAGCCTCCTCTAGTCCTCCAAGAACATAAAAGTAACTAAAACCAACCCTTCTGAAAGCTGATGTGAATCAAGAAGCCAATTAAAAAACAAAGTCAAACATTTAAAAGAGAAAGCAATTTGGACACAACTAAATAGAAGAGTCAAGCAATTAATAGTTTTGATAACAAAAGTAAGACTAACAGAGGGGGAAGTCAAATAAGTTAAACTGTAAATAACTTCATAAACAAAAGCCAAGTTCTAATTCTGTTGCAGGCAGGATGTCCTTGAAAAATATTTAGCGATCATGCTACTTATTATTTCTGAAAACTAGTGTGGGAAAGTTGTTTTTGCTTTTAGTTGGCTTCTGAAAGGATAAAGTTATCTTTCTCACTGAAATGTAAGCTCTAAGAAGACAAAGATTCTTCTGCTTCAACTCATTGCTATAGCCACGATTTTTCAGTAGTTTTTAACATATTCTAGGTACTGTGGAAAATTCTTCAAGAGATGAGAATACCAGACCACCTTACCCATCTCTAAGAAATCTATATGCAGTTCAAGCAGCAACAGTTAGAACCAGACATAGAACAATGGACCGGTTCCATATTGGGAAAGTAGTAAGATGAGACTGTACCTTGTCATCCTGCTTACTTAACTTATATGCAGAGTACATCATGTGAGATGCTGTGCTGGATGAAGCACAAGCTGGCATCAAGATGGCCTGGAGAAATATCAATAACCTCAGATATGAAGATGACACCACCCTTAGGGCAGAAAACAAAGAAGAAGAAAAGGGCCTCTTGATGAATGTGAAAGAAGAGAGTGAAAAAGTTGGCTTAAAACTCAACTTTCAAAAAACTAAGCTCATTGCATCTGGTCCCATCAATTCCTGGCAAATCTCTGGGGAAACAATGGAAACAGTGACAGACTTTATTTTCTTGGGCTCCAAAATCACTGCAGATGGTGACTGCAGCCTTGAAATTAAAAGATGCTTTCTCTTTGGAAAAAAAGCTATGACCAACCTAGACAGCATGTTAAAAAGCAGAGACATTACTTTTCCAACAGAAGTTCATCTAGTTAAAGCTATGGTTTTTCCAGTAGTCATGTATGGACATGAGAGTAGGACCATGAAGAAAGCTGAGCATTGAAGAACTGATGCTTTTGAAGTGTGGTGTTGGAGAAGACTTTTGAGAGTCCCTTGGATTGCAAGGAGATCCAATCAGTCCATTGTAAAGGAAATCAGTCCTAAATATTCATTGGAAGGACTGATGCTAAAGCTGAAGCTCCAATACTTTGGCCACCTGATACAAAGAACTGAATCATTGGAAAAGACCTTGATGCTGGGAAAGATTGAAGGCAGGAGAAGAAGGGGACTACAGAGGATGAGATGGTTGGATGTCATTACTGATTCAATGAACACGAGATTAGCTAGCTCTGGGAGTAGGTGGTGGTGGGCAAGCCTAGAGTGCTTCAGTCCATGGGGCCGCAAAGAGTCAGACATGAGTGAGTGACTGAACTGAACTGAAGGCACTGAGATATATTTTTAGAATTAATATTGATGAACTTGTGGCAAAATAATTTAATGAAATATCCATGTATGTTTTATTCTACTTCAGATACATAGAAGGATAGTATTAAGGAAATTAAAAGTGAAATTTATTTCAGTTTCTCAGTCAACTCCTGATTTCATCCCAAAGGAAAAGAGTGGTTTAAGATAGTAAATAATTAAATAGTTTTGTTGAATAAATCCTAAACTTTTAAAGGGAAAAACGTATATTTTTCATAATAAGGTAGAGATTCTAGGTCTTGCAGCTAAAGAAGCATGGGAATTTGTATTACCTTCCCTCAATACATGGACATTTTGATGAAGACAGGGAAGAACACAGGATTTAGAATATGACTAGATTTGTAGATCCTTGTCTGTCTCCCAGTAGGAGGCTCTAAAAAGTAACAAAATCCCAGAAAGGAATGGATCTGGGGTTCCCATTAGCTGAATCCTATGAACTTCCAGATGTTCAAGCTGGTTTTAGAAAAGGCAGAGGAACCAGAGACCAAATTGCCAACATCTGCTGGATCATCAAAACAGCAAGAGAGTTCCAGAAAAACATCTATTTCTGCTTTATTCACTATGCCAAAGCCTTTGACTGTCTAGATCACAATAAACTGTGGAAAATTCTGAAAGAGATGAGAATACCAGACCACCTGACCTACCTCTTGAGAAACCTATATGCACGTCAGGAAGCAACAGTTAGAACTGGACATGGAACAACAGACTGGTTCCAAATAGGAAAAGGAGTACGTCAAGGCTGTATATTGTCACCCTGCTTATTTAACTTCTATGCAGAATACATCGTGAGAAACGGGCTGGAGGAAGCACAAGCTGGAATCAAGACTGCCGGGAGAAATATCAATAACCTCAGATATGCAAATGACACCACCCTTATGGCAGAAAGTGAAGAACTACAGGGCCTCTTGATGAAAGTGAAAGAGGAGAGTGAAAAAGTTGGCTTAAAACTCAACACTCAGAAAACTAAGCTCATGGCCTCTGGTCCCATCACTTCATGGGAAACAGATGGGCAAACAGTGGAAACAGTGTCAGACTTTATTTTTCTGGGCTCCAGAATCACTGCAGATGGTGACTGCAGCCATGAAATTAAAAGACGCTTACTCCTTGGAGGGAAAGTTATGACCACCCTAGATAGCATATTCAAAAGCAGAGACATTAGTTTGCCAACAAAGGTCCATCTAGTCAAGGCTATGGTTTTTCCTGTGGTCATGTATGGATGAGAAAGAAAGCTGAGCACAGAAGAATTGATGCTTTTGAGGTGTGGTGTTGGAGAAGACTCTTGAGAGTCCCTTGGACTGCAAGGAGATCCAACCAGTCCATCCTAAAGGAGACCAGTCCTGAGTGTTCATTGGAAGGACTAATGCTGAAGCTGAAACTCCAGTACTTTGGCCACCTCATGCGAAGAGTTGACTCATTGGAAAAGACTCTGATGCTGGGAGGGATTGGGGGTAGGAGGAGAAGGGGATGACAGAGGATGAGATGGCTGGATGGCATCACCAACTCGATGGATGTGAGTTTGAGTGAACTCTGGGAGTTGGTGTTGGACAAGGAGGCCTGGCCTGCTGTGATTCATGGGGTCGCAAAGAGTCGGACACGACTGAGTGACTGAACTGAACTGAAATCCAGGAAACCAAAGATCTCAGCAGTAGCAAACTGAAATTCCCACTCTGACCATATGATTGGAGCAGTGTAAAATTTGGTTCAGTGAATAAACAATTATTTCAACCAAGATACCGGTTTAAAAAAAAAACACAAAGGTTTCATTAACCTCATTGATTAGGTTAATTAATTCCTGGTGTCTCAGACAGTAAAGAATCTGCCTGCAACACAGAGACCAGAGTTCAATCCCAGGGTCCAGAAGATCCCCTGGATAAGGAAATGGTTTACCACTCCAGTATTCTTGCCTAGAGAATCCCTTGGACGGAGCAGTCTGGTGGGATACAGTCCATGGAGTTGCAAACAGTTGGACACAACTGAGCGACTAACACATGTACACATGTGATCTCAGAGTATTCCACCTATGTAGCCATTCTTTCAGTTCAGATTTTACTTTCATTTGTATAACTTGATTATTAATAACTGTCTCTATGGTTAGAATGCAAATTTTATGAAGGCAGATGTCAGACTTTTCTCTCTCTTCTACACCATAGAAATTTAATAATGAAAGTAGAGTGGATGAATGTGCCCAGTAATATATATATATAATATAAATATATATTTATATTTATAAATATATAAATATTTGTGTAAATATATACATATACACAAGCTTGCCAAGAGTCATATATGAAAAAAAGTAATTCCTCTCAGAAATATTTTATAAAGAAACTCATACTAGGTGTATGGATTAGACATTATGATCAAATTATCAAATTAAGATAAAACACTGAAGAGAATGCAAGAAATATATTTCATAGGAAAGATGAGGGTTGGCAAAGTCCATGACCACTGGTAAACTTCAGGAATGCCTGAGGCCTTTCCAACTGGGCAGTCAGATATGTGCTTCCCATGTTCTCTCTCTTGGTGGTATAGCATTGTTTTAGAAAGTCCAGTCCTCAAAGAACTAAAAGATATGTATTTTTTTCTGTTTTAAATCATTTACACTGAGTTAAAGAATAAAATTTAAAGTCCGTCTCTTAAAACTACGGGGTAACTCAGTAAATTTCAGCACATTAAGAAACTTCAGTGTTGGCTCAAGTGTGTGTGTGTGTGTGTGTGTGTGATAGTCACTCAGTTGTGTCCAACTCTTTGCAACCCCATAAACTGTAGTCCACTAGGCTCCTCTGCCCATGGAATTCTCCAGGCAAGAATACTGGAATGGGTTGCCATGCCCTTCTCCAGGGGATCTTCCCAACCCAAGGATAGAACCTGGGTCTCTTGCATTGAAAGCAGATTCTTTACCATTTGAGCTACCTGGGAATCCAGGAGGTCAAGAGAAGTACTCAGATGATGAGTTCTTCTCTTGCCCCTTTGTTATTTCCTCAGCCAAATATACCAGGAGAGTTTTCACAGAAGCAAAGGTATGAGCAGAGTTTCTGGTGTGTCCTTCTGGCTTGACTCCCTCTGAAAGTGTTATAGCACAGATTATGTGATTATACTTTTCAATGCCACCTTATCTACATTGGAGGTTCTTCCAAAAAAGAAAGTGTTGGCAATTTAATAGGCATTTAATGCATTCAGACAGTAATATATTTTGAGTTTATGCAGCAGTTAGTGAGAAGGAACTTGTTTCATTGTTTCTCCTTATTGGTTAACTCTATCTATTATATCTTGTTTATGTGAATTGTATTTGTCCAGTAAGACCTGGTTTTAAATCCCAATTCTATGTAAATATAAATGTATCAGCAATTTATTTAACCCTTCATTGCTTTAGTTTCCTACCTGCTATAAAGGACATAATAATGGTCTTTTGAATAAAACATAGTTCTGAGAACTAAACTAAATTTTATTACAGAGTGTGTCACATAAGAGGTGGTCAAGAAATGATAAGCAAAAGTGATAGTGGTAAGGGATTCAGTTCAGTTCAGTCGCTCAGTCGTGTCCGACTCTTTGCGACCCCATGAATAGCAGCACACCAGGCCTCCCTGTCCATCACCAACTCCCGGAGTTCACCCAGACTCACATCCATCGAGTCAGTGATGCCATCCAGCCATCTCATCCTCTGTCGACCCCTTCTCCTCCTGCCCCCAATCCCTCCCAGCATCAGAGTCTTTTCCAATGAGTCAACTCTTTGCATGAGGTGGCCAAAGTACTGGAGTTTCAGCTTTAGCATCATTCCTTCCAAAGAACACCCAGGGCTGATCTCCTTCAGAATGGACTGGTTGGATCTCCTTGCAGTCCAAGGGACTCTCAAGAGTCTTCTCCAACACCACACTTCAAAAGCATCAATTCTTCGGTGCTCAGCCTTCTTCACAGTCCAAGATTAATCACCCACCTATTATATTCCTGGGTTTTTTCTTATGTATTTAAAATGATTATTTGGATTTAAATCCATTGTCAATGGCAATGCAGTCTGTAATTTTCTCTTTAATTTCAGCCTGACTGTTTCATTTGAACAAATTTGGCATCATTGCATTTATTTTTATCTATTCCCTTTTATTACTTGACGAAGTTTATTTCCAGAGGTATGAGAAACCCTCTGCTTTTACATTCTTCATTTTGAAGGATATTGAGTTGAAAAACAGATGGGTGGAGTTAGATAATATGGGGATATTTAAAAGCAGGTTTTTTTCTGCCAGAAGGGCCTTTGAAAGTATTTTTTCCCTCAATGCTTTGAACAGTTTCAGGATACTTGAGAAAATATGTTGATGTCACTAAATTTCATAAAATATCTTAAAAAAAAAAAGAACAACAACAACAAAAAAACGCTATCTAACAATGATTAAAGGTTAATTAACCATGTGTTTGAGCTTCCCAGGTGATACTAGTGGTAAAGAACTTGTCTGCCAATGCAGGAGACATGAAGAAAGGTGGGTTCGATCCATGGATTAGGAAGGTCCCCTGGAGGAAGGCATAGCAACCCTGACCAGTATTCTTGCCTGGAGAATACCCATGGACAGAGGAGCCTGGTGGGATGCACTCTATAGGATAGCAAAGAGTCTGACAATGACTGAAGCAACTTAGGACATGCGCACAACCATGTATTTGTTGACTGCTTAGTCTATTAGTCGATGTTCCAAACTTGTTATAGACACAGGGACTATCGTGATGTAGATTAAAAATCTTGGATTTCACAGAAGAGAAATATGCGTTGAATGTTCCCCATCTCCCTTTCCAGGTTCGTACGCCACCATTTCCCATGCAGCCCTGAACTTCAGGAAGCCAGTTTTAAGACAACATGGATGGACTCCTTTGTCCTCCTGTTCTTTGTTGTGTCAGTTGGATGCTGTGGACGACCTGCGCTGGAGCAAAGAGAGTTCAGTGTGTTTTCTACCACAGTCCTCTCTGTGACAAGCTGCCTGCCATGAGGTAGCCCTCCTGTTCTTCACCCAAGGCCACTTGCCATCCTCTGATTCATTCTGTGGGTCCCTTCACTTCGACTCAGTAAGTCTTCCAACTAACTGTTGATGTTGCCCAAATGTTTCACGCTCTTTGTTGGCTTTCCTTAACTGAGCCCTGCAAATTAAATCACTTTACTAAACAAACTTCAGTGTAATAAAAAGTAAATAAATAAAAATAAGGGAAGCAGGAGGAAGGAATGTGCTGCCCAGCTTAATCAGGTAATAAACGTATTACTTAGACTGAGACCCTCTACTCCGATGCTCCGTCAGAGAAAGCTTTCTTGGCGCAATTGCTGGGAATGCGGTTAGCAGACAGCCTTGACCTCTTCGGTTCCTGCAACGGCCTCATTTGCAGTGTTCCTTCTTTGCCTGAGAACATGCCTCTTCCTGTTTGAGCCTGGGGTGATGTCAGCCACAGGCAGGATAAATCTGAAAGGCCGTTCTTGTTCTCGAGTTTCCCTGTAAGGTTAGAAGAGGCTGTTACTGTACCCATTCTGCATCTCAGTGTCTCCCTCTGCCCGTTTCTCTTTCTTTCTGTTCCTTCCATGTTGCTGATCACACATGGTGCTGGTTTAGTCGTTAAGTCATGTTTGACTCTTTGGACCCCATGGACTGTAGCCCACCAGGCTCCTCTGACCATGGGATTTCCCAGGCAACAATACTGGAGTGGGTTGCTATTTCCTTCTCCAGGGGATCTTCCTGACCCAGGGATTGAACTCAAACAGGTCTCCTGCATTGCAGGTGGATTCTTTACTGACTGAGCCACTAGGGAAGCCTGCTGGTCACTTGCTGCTACTACTGCTGCTAAGTCGCTTCATTCGTGTCTGACTCTGTGCAACCCCATAGACGGCAGCCTAGCAGGCTCCCCCGTCCCTGGGATTCTCCAGGCAAGAACGCTGGAGTGGGTTGCCGTTTCCTTCTCCAATGAATCACTTAGGTCCTCCCAATAAATACCCTGGATGTCAAGCTCTGTTAGAGTATGACTATTAGAATTTCACTCTCCACTCTATTTTTTCTTCCCTATACATGGTATTTTTAATGAAGGGGGTCAAAAATTGAATTTCAAAACATTTTATTGGGTAACTAATGAAACTTTAGGACAAGTAGCAGTAATAATTCAGGCAAAACAATCATATAAAATATAAAGTGGCCTCTGGTTTGTGTACTTTTCATACCATTTTTATTATAACATGTTACCTTTAATTTTGCCACTGGAAAAAGCAAGTAAAAGATTTTGCAAAGAAAAAGCAATTGCAGATTCCATAGGGAAGTGTTATGGGTGCCACATGGTGATGCAGCTTTATGTTTACAAACATATGTACATATGGAAACCCAGAAATGCACCTGTCAACTAACTACATGCATTGCAATGTGACCCAAATATAAGAAATGATTCAGTTGCATTGATGATCAGCTTGATGTCCTCTGACATTTTTATTTTTGTTCCCTCTCTTTGAAAAGGTGTCCTATTTTTCAATTTTTATGACATGAACAATTTCTTTTATTGCTTCTCACAGTGAAGGGGAAAAAAAGGATGAATCAACTGATTAGATAATTTTTAAAAATTTTTAATGTATTCTTTTAATTTTTACAATGTATATATTTATACATTCATATTGTAAAGAAATCAACTGAAAAATTTCTCTCTAATATACCTAGATGTTCCATAGATTGTATCATTATATGACCTTTAATTTCTTATCATATTCTCAAACAAACATATACTGAACGAAGTAACTTGGAAATGGTTTCTTTGCAAGACTCCAGGCCATGACATTTTCCCATTGTTGAATGGGGTATTTTAGCTCTACAGTATCTAAAGCCCTTTGGAAGAGTTTTATAGAGAGCTCATTAGGACCTTTCCTACACTTCTCAGACTTCCTGCAAGATGAGAAAATAAACCCAAACATCTTTCTTTGAAGTCTCACATGGTCAGGAAATTGATTTCTTGTAGAAGAATATACTTCTAATTGAGACACATGACAATTCCATCTTTCTGTCTAGACTTTATAAGAGAAAGCTAGACATTAATCAAAGATATTCTTTTATGATGATTCATAAGAGTTCAGCAGCATTTCTCTGTCCCTTTTTGTGGTGGAGGTGATGCATTCCCATTTCCCCAGAATCAAATGAAGAAGGCACAAGTGAGCCCATTTAGAAAGACAGAATTGTTGCAAGAATGTAGATCTGCATGATACTTTCTCCAGTGCAAACACTCAAAGCCCCACTCTACCCTGGTGTAAATGAAGCAGCAGAGCATTATAAAGAAGCATCTCCTGTGTCCTCCTGCCATTTGGGGAACAGAGAAGAGACTGCTTTTCACTTAAGAGATGTGCAAAGATTATAGGCAGGCTGGAACAGCTGGCAGTGACTTAGCTGGATGAGAGCAGGAAGCAGTTTCAAACTGCATTTCTCTGTGTACAGGGCAAGAGTGTCTATTGCTTCATTTTTGACTGCAATGTCTTGAAAGAACCTCACCAAGAGACCTGGAGCAGAAAATGACTGGTAGTGTACCATCAGAGGAAGGAGTGGAGCAGTTATCACAAAAGTTCTGTTTGAATTTGCTAGCACTCATGCTATGACAAAAGCTTGAGTGGGAGGGAGAGTACCCCAAAAACCTAGAAATGCAGCCCATGAAAGAATTGGCATTTGGAGGCTAGAAATGGCAAAGATTACTCAGCAACCAAAGGATAACTACAAAGAGCATCAAGTGAAAAGACCATTGCCCCCTTTTCTCTTATTCTAATTCACCATTATCAACCTCAGGGATCCTGGGAAGCCAAAAGGAAATATGGCAAATGTGTGGGAATTAAGGAACAAAAAAGACATTATCCCCTTTCACTTCATAGGTGGTCAGACTAGCAGGTTGTGATTCAGCCGGACTTGGGATTAAGGAAGAAGTTTTAGGCTATATTTGAAAATGAAGTTTTAATTAGTCTGGAAATCTAAATATCTGAAAATGTCAAAAATATAGGTCACTACCTAAAATGCTCTCCAGTTTTGTAAAAAGAGCATCTGAGGGAATTCATCTGAAAGCAATAGCAGAGAGAGAATGAGAGAGGGAAGGAAGGAGAGGAGAGACAGGGAGAAGCAAATTCCAATTTGCAATATAAGAGATTTGGTATTTTCAACAGATAAGTCTAGGTTTTATGGTGATGGGATTAGTTTCCGGGTGGTCTTTGGCCAATCATTCTAATTCAGAGTCTTTCCTGGTGGCATATGCATCGCTCAGCCAAGATGGATGCTAGTGAGAGGGATCCTGGGAAGTGGAGGGACTCACGGGTGTCTCCTTTTGACCTTTCCCAAACTCTTCCGGTTGGTGGTGGCTTATTAGTTCCGTATTCCTTATCAGGATCTCTTGTCATCACATGGGTCTCCTCGGACAATTCATTTCTGATTGTTCGACAAGCCCAGTTTTGGGCCCTGGAAGGGGTCCGCCTTCCTGCAACACTGACTTTCCAAAGGCAGCTTTATTATTTCTGTGTAAGTAGCTGGAGTGAATAAAGGATAAATATTTACCTTTATAAATTACTGACACTTTTGTACCTTAAACAATATTTGTCTCTTGATGAGTGTTGTTTTTTTCTTGTATAACTTGGAAGTGAGTGAAGTAGGGAGTCGAGGAGTAAATTTTTTTCCACAATATTAGGAAATCATCCTGTGGAAAGTAGGCCAAGAGTTCAGTCAATATAGTTCATCAGTGTATTTTGTGAAAGTATTTTATTTGTTGCTTATATTTTTTTAGTATGAAGAAATATTTTTATGTTCTACTCTAGAATCTCAGTTGTAAATCACAACCAGATGAGGAAAATAATTTTTTTGCCTCATATAATTGAAAAGTTCATGGAATCATCCTTGCCTCACACATTTCTGAATCCAGCTGCTCAAATAATGGCCACAGAAATCTGATTGTTCCCTCTCTTTATCTGAGGGAGAGAAATGGCATCATTATTATTCATGATTAAATTTATTCGTGACAAAATTGTATTCAATATAGGAAATGTCACAAGCTAGCAATTTGGAGAGTTTAGACATACACTTTATTTTTCCCAATCATTATGTTCTTTTTTATGCTGCTTTTCATTGAAAATAGTTTATCTATCTACCTACATTTATCAGTTCATATGCATGTGTGTGTATATATATATATTTAATCTAATAAATAATGAATGGAAAATAATTCAAAAATCAAATATATAGTTTTTAAATTTCATTTTTTTCTGTAAACATTAAACACAATCTGGCTCTTAATAAGAAAAAAAATGTGAATCCTTCTGTCAATTAGCACCGTAAAAATGTAAAACAATTTTTAATCCCTGTAGGACTCAATGTGTTTATTCTACCATTTCATAAGCATCCTTAAGTGATAGTATTCAAAATGGAGGCACTACATCCAGGGCATATACTAGACAATCTTTCAGGGTAATTAAAAAGAAAATATTAGATATAACTACTTAATTTTATTGATAATAGCAACATATTACTATAGATAAAATACTTTTATTATTATAATTGAATATAGATCATTTATTGCTTATATTTAGTGCTTAATTTTATAAGTACTTAAATTGCATATAGAATTTGTCGCTGGCTCTCTAATTCAGCTTTTATGTCAGACTGTTATGTGTCACAAGCCACAAGAGATATTTAAGCTATAAAATTAAGCACTGATATATACATGGAGATTCCATGGAAAAGGGATTTGATTTCAGTTTATTCCAGTATGCTGCAGTTTACATGTTCTTAGAAATGTAAGGTTAGAAATTTTATCTAGACATTTTATTACCAAGCAAATCTGATGCATAGTTCTGTCAGCCAGTCAGTTCATAACAGTTATTCTGATAACCAAAGCTCCTTTCTGGATGGGTGTTGTGTTTGTTTTGTTTTTATTGCTCTTTACCCTGATCTCATTCCTACTGCTCTCCTCTTTGTAACCCCTGCAACAGCCTATTCAATACAAATCCTTAAATGTGCATATCGGCTTGTATTTCTTGGAATTTTTTCTGTGTGTATATGTTCCATTCAGCCTGGTGTAGCTTTTTCATTTATTCAACACAATACTGTTAATTACTAACAATATTACCAAACATAACTTTTTGTTGCTACTAAGTATGCAAAAATTATTCCAAAGTTTGTATCTACTATATTTTACATACCAATTCCTTCTTTGATTGCCATCTTAGTTTTGCTCAAATCTATGGCAATCAATCATAAATTCATTAACTACATAAGTAAATCATGAGTAAATAAAAATTAAATGCCTCAGATTGTTGTCTTCATTGCACCTCCTTTTTGCTTAGGAATTTCTAAAAAGATAAGCCCCAATGCCAGATGAGCAACTGAACTGAACTGAACTGAATGCCAGAATTGGGGTTGCTAGATCGTGGGGCACATGCATAATTAAGTACTGCCAAAATGTTTCCCGTAAAGGCTGCTCCTGGTTGTACTTCTGTCAGAAGTACTTGAGACTTCTGCTTCAGTGACATTGTTTATGCGTGCCTCTACTCATCTTCCACCTGATTTTTTTATTCCTGTTCTATTGACTGTTAGGAATTCATTGTCTATTTTAGGTAGTAAAAATTCCCGGTCTGTTTTAGTAATTGAAAAACTATCTATATCTGTTTTCTTTCTTTTTGGTATTCTTCACTGAATAAAAATGACTAATTGCTAATCTTAATATGTGTTGAGTTGGGCATTTTTAGGAAGTCAGATCCTTTTTTGCATCTATTGAGATAATCACATGAATTTGATGTTTATTCTTATAATCTAGTAAATTGAATGACAGTTGAATACTGAAATAACTTTGCACTCCTGAAATAATCTTTGAGATGCACTAGTCTTTTTATGTGATACTGGATTAGATCATCAAATATTTTGTGATTTGGATGTTTGTATCTTAGTTCACAGGATATACACTGATTGTTAATTGATACATAAATGTGTGCTTAGTCGCAAAGTTATGTCCAATTCTTTGCAACCCCATGGACTGTAGCCTGCAGGCTCCTCTTGTCCATGGGGATTGTCCAGGCAAGAATACTGGAGTGGGTTGCCATGCCCTCCTCCAGGGGATCTTCCCAACCCAGGGATCGAACCTAGGTCTCCCGTATGGCAAGCAGATTCTTTACTGTCTGAGCCACCAGGGGATAGATAAATAAGTAAACAGAAATATATTTGTATTGCATCCATCTGACTTTAGGTAATACTGGCCTCTGAAAATGAGTTGGTAAAAATTCCCTCCTTTAGATTGTCTTTAAATAGTTGACAGAATTTACCAGTGAATCCATCATGACCTGGAATACTCTTTGTGAGAAGGTTTTATTCAATTTTTAGGTAGATAAAGGGATGGAGATATAAGGATTAAAATACTTTAATAGATGTAGGTTTGTTTTTCTGTATTTCCATTTATGTTGACGCTCTATAATTAAGCACATCAGTACTTAAGATAGTTACCTGTTCTTCGTGAACTGATTTTCTTATCATTATGTAATATTTGTTTTTATTTCTGGTAATGCTACTTGTGTTAGAATCTTTACTGGTTAATAATATTGTTTTATCTGCTGTTTTGTGCATACTCTTTGCTTGGTATAGCTGTTTCCATTCATCTACTTTAATCTGTTTGTTACTTTTAAATAGTGTCCCTTGTAAATATTACATAGCTTTCTATTTAGACTGAAATCTTCTGTCTTTTTTTGGAATGCTTAGTCCAGTCTATGTTTATGTGAGAAGACTATTGATATGGTACTGCTGAAGTGTAGGATCTTACTCTTAGCTGTGTACTTGTCACAGCTTTATTCTCCTTCTCCTGACTCATTTTGATTGACCCAAGGATTTTATTTACAAATTTTTATTGAAATATAGTTGACATACTGTATTATGTTAATTTCAGGTGCACTGCATACAGGTGATTTGACATTGCATACATTGTGAAGTGATCACCAGTATAAATCTAGTAACCATGTGTCCTCATACAAATTTATTACAATATTTTTTGCCATATTCTTTATGCTGTATACTACAACACTGTGGCTTACTCTTTTTATAACTGGAGCTCTGTACCTCTTAATCCCCCTCGCTTATTTTGCTTCCCACCTCTCACGATCCACTCCTTCAGTAATGACCAATTTGTTCTCTGTCTCTATGAATTTCTTTTCATTTTATTTTGTTTTGTTTTTCCACATATAGTTGAGATCATACAGTATTGTCTTATCTGCTTACTGTCTAGATCCTTCCATGTTTTTACAAATAGAAAGATTTCATCATTTTAATGGCTGAGTAATATTCCATTGTGTATAGTGATCACATTTTCTTTCTCTATTCATTATTGATGGGCACTAAGTTTGTTTTGATATCTTGACTCTTGTAAATAATGCTGAAGTGAACCTTGGTGCATGTCTTTTGGAATGAGTGTTTTGTTTTCTTTCATTATAGTAGCAGTGAAATTTGTGGATCAGATGGCCATTCAGTTTTCAGTTTTTTGAGGAAACTCCCCTCTGTTTTCCACAGAGACTGCATCACTTTATGATTCTACCAACAGTGCACCTGGGTTCTCTTTTTTCCACAATCTCACCAATACTTGTTCTTTGTGTTAGTACTTGTTTTAGAATACTATTTCATTTACTTTCTTGTATTGTAGTTTTTGCCTTTTTTATATCTTGGTGACTGATCTAGGCATTATATATCCATCATTAATTATCAAAATCTACCTCCAAGTGACATTAAAACATCTGCATAGCCATATTGTATATTGTTATAGACACAATTCTTTCTTTTGTCTTTTAGTTATCATACTTAGTTGACTCCATAATTTATTGACACTGTAATATATAGTATGTAATTGTATGTATGGGATTCCCTGGTGACTCAGATGTTAAAGAATCTGCCTGCAATGAAGGACACCTGGAGTTCCATCTCTGGGTTGTGAAAATCCCCTGAAGAAGGGAGCAGCTACCTGCTCCAGTATTCTTGCCAGGAGAATTCCATGAACAGAGGAGCCTGGCAGGCTACAGTCCATGGGGTCACAAGAGTAGGACACGACTCAGTGACTTTCATTTCACTTCAAGTGTATCTATATTATTGTCTTAAATATTTAAATAGATGGCTAAAATGAAATATATTTACCTACATGTTATCATTTTTAAGTGGGAATCATTCCATTCTAGATCTAGTTTTCATCTACTGCCATTTTTCTTCTAATATTATATTAACAAAATTAAAGACAAAAAAACACCTGAACATCACAACAGAGACATTAAAAAAAAAAAAAAAAAAAACCTTTAAGTAAGCACACACTGATGATACAACTACTGAGCAAACTAAAAATTAAAGGTAACCTCTTCAATTTAATAAAGGGTATTTATAAAAGTTTAGAGATACTGGCAATCATTAATTCTGGAAGACCTTTGCTCTTAAGATTAGAAAAAAACAAGACTGTTGGTTCTCACCATTTCTATTCAGCATCATCCTTGAAGTTCTAGCCAGTATTATCAGAGTAGTAACAGAAAAAATTTAAAAAAAAGCCAAATAGGGAGGAAAGAATTAAAAAGTGGGTTTTTTTTGTGTTTTTTTTTTCCTGTCATATGATCTTGTAAGCAACCTATTAAAAATATACTATAACTAATCTAATGTGTTTAACAAGTTCATAGATTACAAGATAAATATACAAAGGTCAGTTGTATTACTATATTTTAGTAATAAAATTTCTCAAAAGGAGAATCCAAAATTAATTCACTTGTTTTTGTGATTTTTTGTTTCTTTTACATTAACTTTTTAAAAATTCTAAAATCAAGTAAATATGCTTCCAAATTTTATTTGTTTTTGGTATGATTTTATTACATTTAGTTATTTAATCTACCTATTCCTCAGTGATGTATGGTACCAATAAAGAAAATCTACTTCACTTGTCATACTATAACTATTACTAGAAGCTTTGAGCTTTATTATAATTTATTAACGATAGATGTATAAACCGAGAAAATAAAAAATATATTAAACTTTTCAATTCATAGTCAGCCCCAATGGACTATCATACTGAATTATCTTTTTTTTCCCTTTGTTTGTGTATGGGTTACTCTTGCCTTTTATTTCTTCTGAATATTTTCAAAATACATGATCTATGATTCAAAAATAATATCAATTTTAATTTTGATTAGAGATGCAATAAGTATATAAAAATGGAAAATATACAAATAACTTGGCAATGTTTTGTTTCCTACCCAAGAACATGATGGTGTCTTTAAAGGCTGTATGTTTCATACTGAAAATGTATAGAATTATGCAATCTGATTTTAAGGAAGGACAATAAAGCAAATGAATATCTCAAAGGTTTATTTATAGCTAAATACATATACTCTAGAAGAAAAGATTTATTTGGCTCTTAGACTTTGTGAAGATGGGGCCACTGATTTAAAGCCACATCAAAGTGTGCTCACTCTAAGTTACAACAAGGTGACCTCCTTGATCTTAGCAGAAACCTGCAGAGCTTATGTACACTCTTGCCACTTAGAATGTGATCTTCAGACCAGTGGCATCAGTATCACCTAGAAGCTTGTTAGAAACATAGAATCCTGGGCCCATACCTGACATACTGAAGTAGAACCCACAGTTTAACAAGATCCGCAGGTGATTCTTAGGCACTTTAAAGTTTGAGAGGCACAGATGAAGATCACCTATAACTTGTAGCTAGAAAGCAGCTTCAAAGGAGAAACAAACTATGAGGTAGTGGAAATAGTTCTATTTAATATCTTCCAATATTGGTAGATACCTACAAATTCATAAATATGCATTTTTCCTTTACTAATGGCAACATTTATTGAGATTTACATTTAAGCTCAGATTGCTTTGCCAAATGTCTGCTTAATTGTAGGGCAAGCTTTTTGAATGCAGGGGAATGAGCAATATAAAGCATTGTTTATAAAAATTTGTCCCAAATTTTAAATACAGTGAGGTGCTCAGTAGTTATTTTTGAACAAAAGACTGAATGAATGAGAGCTTTAATACAGTAAAATAAATGAAAATATTATGAAAATGAATTCAGATGAAAATACAAGTCTCAATACTTGTTTGTTAAGGAAATAGATATCTATGTTACGGTAATATTGTGTTATATGCACTTTATTTCCATAGGATGTGTGAAAAGGAATGTGTTCATTTTTGTTTTCTTTTGTCACATAACATTTTATCACACATCCAGCATCTTAAAAATATAAATTCCTTATCACTGTCCTTAGATCATCGCTGTGTGCATGCTATATGGGTTCTCAGGGGATCAGGGTGCAATTAGGCTGCAATCCATTCCACCCAGACTGCAGTCTCCTCTGAGGCTCAAAGTCCTCTTCCCAGTTACTTGTTGGAAGATTTCAGTTCCTTGTTGGGAGATTAAGGCCTCTGCTTTCAGGACTTTCCTGGTGATCCAGTAGCTAAGACACTGTGCTCCCAATGCAAGGGGACCAGATTTGATCCCTGGTCAGGGAACTAGATCCCACATGCTGCAGCTAAGACTTGGCACAGCCAAATAAATAAAATAAAAATAAATATTTTTAAAAGGCCCCTGCCTTCTTGCTGTGGGTCAGCTGGGAGCTGTTCTCAGCCTGTAGAGGACACTAGCCCTTCTCTGTCATTGATTTGGCCATTTCTACAACACAGAAGCTTGCTTCTTCAAGACCAACAAGGGTTCTATTTAATATAGTACCTTCTCTAATTTGACTCTCCCATCACTTGGATCATATAACATAATTTTATCAGAGGAGCAGGCACCCGATCCGTTGAGGCCCATTTGCAGTCAAGGGGAGGAGATCGCCCAATGCATGCGCATCAGGGGAATCTTGCAGAGCATCTTTGGATTCTGCCCACCACAATGCTCCTTTATAAAGGGACATGTAAGAGAATACCAGTATTTCCCCTGGCTTCTGTAAAAATCTGGCTCAGACGAGAAGATATTTTCAAATCTATTTTGCTGCTTTCAGAAATGATTTTTTCAATCACACAAATAAAGTTTACTGCATTAAGGAGTCATGTTTTTGCTACAGATGTTTATTTCCCCCAATAATTGTCCATTATTTTAGATACACATTGCAAGGTGTGTAACTGAAGTTTTTTACTAAGGCATTTCTATCTGCCACTCTAGTGTCATTACTTCTCTTAATGTTACCTTCTTTAGGCTGAATAAAATACAAAGTGCTGGTTATATGATGCTTGCTGCTACATGTAATAATGTACTGGTACATGTGTTAGATGTTTAAAGAGTCAAACTCTGAAATATACTAAACCACAAAAAGTCTAATAATTATGAAAGAGCAATGTTATTTTGTGAAAATGCAAACTTAACTGGGAAAGCCATACATTTACTATAGGGCTAGATTATTTTAAAAGGTAACTCTTTTTCTTAGAATTTTATGGTACTGATTATATAAGAATGATACTTGAAAATAATGTGAGAATTTTTTATGCCTTTCTCTGTACTTTTAAAATCAAAAGATGGAAGAACATGAAAACATTATACATTTGCCTTGATTATTACCTTTCAATCAAGTAATAATACGATGCCAAAGCTGTTATGAGCTAGTGCAGATCATGGAAATAAAAGGACAGAATTATAGATGACTACTAAAAATACATTCTATAGGAATTAACCTTGAGACAAGTATAATAAGTATAAAGTAGTTCTCTGTAAAGGTAATGCATTGGGCTTTTTTTTTTTTTCTGTCTTGGTTCTTACAAATCAATTTTCCTAGGGGATACTAATACTAAATAAATTGTTGTCATTAAAACTTTAGAGACCTGGGTTGAAAATGTGTCTCTGAGGTAACCTTAAATGGTGACTTTAATAACTTCATCTTTCTTCATTATCTTAAAGCCTACAAAAGCAAAAAGTAACCATAATTTCTGTGAATATATTTGTAAAATCAAGTCATTTATGACAAATTAACTCTATTTTTTAAAGGAAACTGTCATTATTGTTTTGATGCCTGATTATAATGTTTGGTAAAATACGTTGATTTGGCACTTTTCACTTACACTGGTTTTTTCGGGGTTTCCCACACATGCAGGATGATATAACTTAGTGACCTGGACGTCCCACTGCAGGGTCTAAGATCTCCAAATACACCAAGTGGTTCAATAGACCTCTCCTCTGCTCTTCTTTTAGAACACAGTTCTGAGGCAAAGTGAGATTGAACTTGTAGGGGCTTCCAGGTAAACACACAGTCTTGCAGCCCTTCTATAATGTAGTTTCAGAATGATGCAGCTTGCATCTCAATAGCATATTTAAGAACTTGTAAATGATTTTCTTTCTACTTTAGGAATAATATTGATTTTAATGTCTTAAAATGTAATGCAACCCACACTGTCACTTTATTTATCAGCACCCAAAAGCATATTTCCTATGCTAAATTTAATATTTCATATATCATATGACCAATGATTATTCTGAGCTATCTATCAGTGAGGCTCCACCGTCAATTGTTCCTGGCAGAAATGGCCATGCTCTAGTAGACTGAATAGAAAGAGCTGAAGACACAGAGAGAGGTATTCAAGGTAGTATCACCTTATGAAGTGTTAGTCACTCAGTCATGTCTGACTCTGTGACCCCACAGACTGCAACCTGCCAAGTGCCTCCATCCATGGAATTCTCCAGGCAAGAATACTGGAGCAGGTAGCTATTTCCTTCTCTAGGAGATCTTCCTGACCCAGGGATCAAACCCAGGTCTCCTGCATTGCAGGCAAATTCTTTACTGTCTAAGCCTGAGGTACCTGTATTCTTCATCTCTCTTAGGAAATGGCTCCCTAAGGAGATTCCCCAAACTAAATTTTAGAAATAGTAAAAGATTGTGTGAAAATTGTATAAATCTTAATTATGTTGAATTGATTAAACAACAACAACAAAAAAAGATTGCACAGAAAGAAATATATAAGTAGGGTGGAAGACTGAGCTGAAAATGCTATTTAATATGGTGGAAGTATAAATGAGCAAGACTGCATTTAATGCTCAATAAACAGTAAATTAGGATGTTCCCTGGTGGCCCAGGCAGTAAAGAATCTGCCTGCAATGCAGGAGATCTGGATTCAATCTCTGGATCAGGAAGATCCCCTGGAGAAGAGAATGGCTACCCACTCTAGTATTCTTGCCTGAAAAATCCCATTGACAAAGAAGCCTGGTGGGCTACATACTGTCCATGCGGTCAAAAAGATTCAGACACATCTGAGTGTCTAACACTTTCACTTTTATACTCATGAAAGAAAATGTGACTTTGTAGCCCCCTATTAATAGATGGCCTCTTTCTTACTCCTTGAATAGAGGTAGCAATAAGACTTGCTTGGCCAAAGTGACAGTGGCAAACACGAAGCAAAGAAGACTTGACCATTATTTGTAAATTAAGCTTGTGGTCTGGCTGCTTGTGAAATTCTGATGCCCTGTGAACAAGCCTGGACAAACCCACTGGAGAACACACAGGAAAGAGAGCTTATCTATCCCAGCCTTCCCAGACAAGGCACCGTAAACCAGCCAACCCAGCCACTATACTCCAGCTGACAGCAGATGTCTGAGGAATGGAGCTTGGCTATGAACAACTTCCCAACTGAGACCAATGTTGGTGACCTGCAAAATCATGAGTTAAATAAATGGTTGTCCTAAGCCCTAAATGTTGGGGTAGTTGATTACACCGGACTAGGTAACCTGATATAGTTCACAAATAAAGATGCAGCCTCCTCAGCACAGAGGTACTGAGCAAGACAGAGTAGGAGAAACAGTACCTGGAAGAAAAACACAGGATGTTTGTATATTTGACAGTAGAAGAAAACTGAGTTCAACTAGATCCTGTCTGATAAATTCTAGTACCTACATGAAATGGGAGTTTGGGTCTTCTGATAATCAGGTGGTCAGATAGTAAGCTAGATGAAAGTGATAACAGTTTGAAAAGGGAAAGATGATGGGAAGTTTTGAAAATGCTTAATGTCCTACTGAATTTGGAGACTCTAAAACTGTTAGAGAATTTGTTGTTTAACACAGGCCATTCCCTAGAAGTCATTATACTTTGAAAATCCCAGACAGACTTAAAAGACACATAGTATATATTAATACCTGGCAGAATCTAGAGATTTTATTTCAGCAAATATCATACCCTCAAGCAATTGAATTCAATCAAAGGTTGAGTCCAAATTTGTTTCAGAGAAAGAAACTTTTCAAATTACTTCATAAACCAAAAATCGAGCTCCTATCAGTCTTCCCTGACAATAGCGATCAAATTACCCACATAAAACAGGGAAGAATTTTGAGGGACTATTATTCATTTACACTCTTGAATTGGTTCTGAATTCTTATGGTCTGATAACTTTAATCTACAGTTTTTCAAATAGGGCATAACTAGACACTTAACAACCAAATACAACTATACTATACATATGATATTCTAGCAGACATTTTAAATAAGGATTAATGGCCTTCAAACCCATATACATAGATTTGCAATTGACAATAAGAATCTCCTATCCGTAATATACATATTATAACTCACCTTCCTTGGAAATAAAAGGAAATAATTTTATAAATCTCAGGCTTTCCTTGTGGCTCAGCTGGTAAAGAATCAGCCTGCAATGTGGGAGACCTGGGTTCAATGCCGGGTTGGGAAGATTCCCTGGAGAAGGGAAAGGCTACCTACTCCAGTATTCTGGCCTAGAGAATTCCATGGACTCTATAGTCCATGGGGTCATGAAGAGTTGGACATGACTGAGCAACTTTCACTTACTCACTCCTCCTTAAGGACCAACTAACCACTCTTCTCTGACAGCACACTATCAAAACAGGTTTCTTAGACTTTCTTTTATTTACAATGCAGGATGCGTAAATTTCTTTAACATTATATCCATTATCTATTTCTTCCCTCCACTCTTTCTTCCTATTTCTCATTATTCCTTCTACTCTTCCTCCTTCCCTTTTTCCCTCCAGGCCTTCTCCAAATTTGATTTAATGCTTCCATGGAACTACATGTGATATTTGGCTAACAGTTCAAGTGTAATTAGGTAATGTTACCTATAACTAGTCCTTCTGGCTCATTATTAACCATATTATTCTGTTTTATTTCCTCCATGAAAATTATTTTATTAGTACTTATTTTTGACAATAAGAACAGCATTTGCACAGCATAAACACTAAAGAAGTAGAGCGTATCACTACCTGATCATTTTGATCAGTTTATTTAGTATTTATGAATCTCCTTGAAAACTAAAATAAGAACTGATATGATCAGGGAATTTCTCTGCCTTATTCATTACTGTCCTTTCACATAAAACAAAGCCTAGGATATATTAGATGCTTAGTAACTATTTGTTGAAGGAATAAATGCCACAAAATGCCTTCCAGACTTATGGAAAAATAAATAAATATGAAATGTAGTACAGTCTAAAATGGAAGTATGTTTGAAGAACAGAAGAAAGGATGATAGGGTTTCTCATTTTGGAAAGGAGATAAGTAAAATATTCTTCAAGAGAATCATACATAGAGAGGAAAGATTTGTATAACATATACACATGTGTTCCTTAACTTTGAATGAAATTCCAAAAGCAGATTTCAAGAGTGTTTTGAGTAATAACAATCATTTTGTAATAAAGACTCTAAATATTCACAATATAGAAAAAACCTACATACTACCATATATGCTGTGGTTTTTTCAGCTTAGTACAATATCTATATGGCTTCATAAAATAATAATGTAGCAATTGTCATTTACTGAATTTTTACTATGTCTTGGATATTTGTGAAGGGTTTTGCATATGTTATGGAATTAATCTTTACCAGTCCTCAATAGTATAATAACAGTCTTTATTATTATTATTATTAAACATTTACTTGTTGTTTCTCAAACATGACATTTTGTCAAGTCAAGGCCATTTTATTTATTGTTTCCTTTGCCAAGAATGCTTTTCTTCCAGATAATCTCATCATTGGCTCCCTCACTTTATTCAAATCTTGGCTCATATATGAAGTTCTTAGCTTTTTCTGTTCAGTTCAGTTCACTCTCTCAGTCGTGTCTGACTCTTTGTGACCCCATGTATCACAGCACGCCAGGCCTCCCAATCCATCACCAACTCCCGGAGTTCACTCAGACCCACGTCCATCGAGTCAGTGATGCCATCCAGCCATCTCATTCTCTCGTCCCCTTCTCCTCCTGCCCCTAATCCCTCCCAGCATCAGGGTCTTTTCCAATGAGTCAGCTCTTC
>NW_011494919.1:9210840-9241052 GCF_000754665.1 Bison bison bison | reverse complement strand
CTTACTCTCCTCTTTCACCTTCATCAAGAGGCTTTTGAGTTCCTCTTCACTTTCTGCCATTAGGGTGGTGTCATCTGCATATCTGAGGTTATTGATATTTCTCCCGGCAATCTTGATTCCAGCTTGTGCTTCATCCAGCCCAGGGTTTCTCATGTTGTACTCTGCATATAAGTTAAATAAGCAGCATGACAACATAAAGCCTTGACGTACCACATTTCCTATTTGGAACCAGTCTGTTATTCCATGTCTAGTTCTAACTGTTGCTTCCTGACCTGCATACAAATTTCTCAAGAGGCAGGTCAGGTGGTCTGGTATTCCCATCTCTTTCAGAATTTCCCACAGTTTATTGTGATCCACACAGTCAAAGGCTTTGGCATAGTCAATAAAGCAGAAATAGATGTTTTTCTGGAAGTTTTTTGCTTTTTCGATGACCCATCAGATGTTGGCAATTTGGTCTCTGGTTCCTCTGCCTTTTCTAAAACCAGCTTGAACATCTGGAAGTTCACAGTTCACGTATTGCTGAAGCCAGGCTTGGAGAATTTTGAGTATTACTTTACTAGCATGTGAGATGAGTGCAATTGTGCAGTAGTTTGAGCATTCTTTGACATTGCCTTTCTTTGGGATTGGAATGAAAACTCACCTTTTCCAGTCCTGCGGCCACTGCTGAGTTTTCCAAACTTGCTGGCATATTGAGTGCAGCACTTTCACAGCATCATCTTTCAGGATTTGAAATAGCTCAGTTGGAATTCCATCACCTCCACTAGCTTTGTTCATAGTAATGCTTTCTAAGGCCCACTTGACTTCACATGCCAGGATGTCTGGCTCTAGGTCAGTGATCACACCATCATTATTATCTTGGTCGTGAAGATCTTTTTTGTACAGTTCTTCTCTGTATTCTTGCCACCTCTTCTTAATATCTTCTGCTTCTGTTAGGTCCATACCATTTCTGTCCTTTATCAAGCCCATCTTTGCATGAAATGTTCCCTTGGTATCTCTAATTTTAATGAAGAGATCTCTAGTCTTTCCCATTCTGTTGTTTTCCTCTATTTCTTTGCATTGATTGCTGAGGAAGTCTTTCTTATCTCTTCTTACTATTCTTTGGAACTCTGCATTCAGATGCTTATATCTTTCCTTTTCTCCTTTGCTTTTTGCTTCTCTTCTTTTCACAGCTATTGGTAAGGCCTCCCCAGACAGCCATTTTGCTTTTTTGCATTTCTTTTCCATGGGGATGGTCTTGATCCCTGTCTCCTGTACAATGTCATGAACCTCAGTCCATAGTTCATCAGGCACTCTATCTATCAGATCTAGGCCCTTAAATCTATTTCTCACTTCAACTGTATAGTCATAAGGGATTTGGTCTAGGTCATACCTGAATGGTCTAGTGGTTTTCCCTACTCCATCCATAACTACATGTCCATTGTTATTTCTTGTTATCTCTCTGTTGCATGATAATATCATACAAATTACATGCAGATTAAAACTTTCTCAGACCTGTTTGGCTATTTCCTCAGTAGCTAAAGCAGTTGCTAAAGCCAAATAGTAGATCCTCTGAATATTGGCTGAGTGACTAAATGAAACAAGTAAAGCAAATGGGATTTGGACTCAGGAACTTTGGATTTTTATACTTTCTCTTGACTACCTATTATTGAAAATATTTAGTTATCATCAATCATCTATCAACCTTTATGTCTGTACTCACATTCTCTATATATCTCAATTACAATGAAATTGGTATCTCTCCTGTCATTAATTATGCTTTGAATATCAAATTCTTCTCATTCTCATGGACTTTGCTTAGGTAGTTATCTATTATCCCTGGCCGCATCAAGTAGAATTTTTCTGTCCCTAGACTGAGCGACTTCACTTTCACTTTTCACTTTCATGCATTGGAGAAGGAAATGGCAACCCACTCCAGTGTTCTTGCCTGGAGAATCCCCAGGAGCCTGGTGGGCTGCCGTCTATGGGGTCACACAGAGTCAGACACGACTGAAGTAACTTAGCATAGCATAGCATAGCATTGATCATTAACATCAGCCATCGGCAGCCATAGTCTATCTTCCAAGTTAAAAGACTTCAGTGGTTTACCTTATTCCAGTTATCTAGCCATTTGTTTGATTTCCTTCAAAGAAAAAGTTTTCTCTATAACTCATTTCAATCTGGGATATAATCCTATCAGTTACACTTAAATGTCAAGATAGAGGTCACCAACCATCTTCCTGTTGCCAAACAAATCACTGCTATGTCCCCATTTTTAAGATATTTTTATCTTAGGAATTTCTTTCAGGTAAGCATGATTTCTTTCTTAAAATACTTTAGCGGTTTGGCTGTGATGACACCTCAATTTTCTGAATTCTTTTTTCTCTTATCTAAATGACCACCCTCTGTCAGTATCCATCATTGCTCTCTATATGGCTGAATCGTGGGCTTCTGCTTCTCTTCCATGTGTACTGTCTTTAAAACATATGCATTCCTAAAGTTCTACAATTCTGTATGATTTCTCCTACATTAGTATTTCTAGTACTAAGTTTTCTGGGCTCATGCATTTGCAGTCTTCTTGCCAGAGATAATGGAGCTCTAACAGCATGTAAAACTAAATACATTTTAAAAATAGTCATTCATCACTGCAATCTTTTTTTTCCTTGTCTAATATATTGCTGGAAATGGCACCACCATTCAGTTTTTCAAATTAAAAACTAGTAAAACTTCTTAATTCCTCTTATGTGTTCAACTCACAAAATTAATACATCAGAGATAACTGAGATTTCTTCCAAAACATACCCCAATGTCTTCCCATTTCTTCTATTCCCATTGATACAACTTATAGTGCAAATTAAGCACTTAATAATATACTTACTATATCTAATTATTTCTGTTCAGTTATCTAAATTGTCTAATTCAGGTTGTACTTACTTGTTTTTTACTAGGATTAATTTTATCTATAGAATCTACATATTCTGAGGATAAGGATTATTTCACAGATTTTAGTGACAGGAAGAAATTTTAGCACTCCCTCCACCCCACCCCCCACCCCCACAATAGCCAGGAAATAGGAAGTTTAAAATCAAGGCCTCTTGCTACTTCTCCTTTTCCAATGCCAACTTCCTTCTTTTACCCTCCTGCTGACCAAGGAGTACTGATTATTGGGCCTCACAAGCCAAGCTTGATTTATTCAAACACAGCCCTCACCCACCTAGATTATATCACCTTAAAAATGTAATGCCCCCAGCAAACTATTTGAAGTATATAAACCAATTTTTCAAATGATTAGAAAAAATTAATCTAATTGATTCCCCTTAAGTCAGGTGTCCACTAAGTCACTTTGGCTGTAGCCAAGGGATAAGATGATTTTAATGTTCAGTAGAAAGTGAGAGAGTGTATTCTCTAAAAATGAAATGTTAACAGTCTCTCAAAAGGCATGAAAATAACAAAGGGATCAAAAACCAATCTTAAACACTTAAATACCCAATATAATATAAGGGGAGAAAGTATAAGAATATAAATTAAAGAAGAGAATCGTCCAGTTGGACAGAAACCTCAAGGATAATCTTAAAGATGTTGTTTCAGTTCAGTTCAGTTCAGTCGCTCAGCCATGTCCGACTCTTTGCAACCCCATGAACCGCAGCATGCCAGGCCTCCCTGTCCATCACCAACTCCTGGAAAGATGGTAAAGATGATAACATTTAACTGGGGAAAGTTTAATATTGTACAATAAATTATAAAAATAATATTTTATGGGAGAGTATAAAGAAAGTCCCCCAAAATGTACAACAAAATACAAAAAGGGATCATTCTTCAAATTATTTAAAATAAAGATATTGGAGGCCAAATATATAAATTTACTTATAGATAATTATTTTTTCATATGTTGCTGCTGCTGCTGCTAAGTCACTTCAGTCGTGACTGACTCCGCGACACCATAGACGGCAGCCCACCAGGTTTCCCCGTCCCTGGGATTCTCCAGGCAAGAATGCTCGAGTGGCTTGCCATTTCCTTCTCCAATGTATGAAAGTGAAAAGTGAAAGTGAAGTCGCTCAGTCGTCTCCGACTCTTTGCAACTCCTGGACTGTAGCCTTCCAGGCTTCTCCGCTCATGGGATTTTCCAGGCAAGAGTACTGGAGTGGGGTGCCATCACCTTCTCCGTTTTTCATAGGAAAGAGACACACACAAAAAAAATTTGTATATGCAATAACCAAATTAGAAACCAAGAATATAAGCCAAACAAGAAGTTGCCAAAAACTTAACATCAATCATTTTATGTCATTTGGCATCTGAAGCAAATTGTAAAGGTAGAAAAGCTTGGTAAGTGCATGCCTCATGAGTTGCCTGAAAAATAAAAAAAAATCATCAGTCTGAAGTGTCATCTTCTCTTATTCTACAGAACAAGAAGGAACAATTGCTCAATTGGATTGTGACATGAGACAAAAAGTGGGTTTTATATGACAACCAGAGACTACTAGCTCAGTGTTTGGGGCAAGATAAAGCCCCAAAGCACTTCCCAAAGCCAAACTTTATCGCTTTATTGACTATGCCAGAGTCTTTGACTGTGTGGATCACAACAAACTGTGGGAAATTCCTTAAGAGTTGGGAATACCAGACTACCTGCCCTGCCTTTTGAGAAATCTGTATGCAGATCAGGAAACAACAGGTAGAACTGGACATGGAACAACAGACTGGTTCCAAATAGGAAAAGGAGTAAATCAAGGCTGTATATTGTCACCCTGCTTATTTAACTTATATGCGAAGTACATCATGCGAAATGCTAAGCACACATTGAAATCAAGATTGCCAGGAGAAACATCAGTAACCTGACATATGCAGATTACACCACCTTTATGGCAGAAAGTGAAGAAGAACTAACGAGCCTCTTGATGAAAGTGAAAGAGGAGAGTGAAAGAGTTGGCTTAAAACTCAATTTCAGAAAACTAACATATGGCATCCAGTCCCATCACTTCATGGCAAATTGATGGGGAAACAATGGAAACAGTGGCTGACTTTATTTTGGGGCGGCCCCAAAATCACTGCAGATGTTGACTGCTGCCATGAAATTAAAAGATGCTTGCTGCTTGGAAGAAAAGCTATGACCAACCTAGACAGCATATTAAAAATCAGAGACATTACTTTGCCAACAAAGGTCCATCTAGTCTAGGCTGCGGTTTTTCCAGTAATTATGTATGGATGTGAGAGTTGAACTATAAAGAAAGCTGAGCACTGAAGAATTGATACTTTTGAACTTTGGTGTTTGAGAAGACTCTTGAGAGTCCCTTGGACTGCAAGGAGATCCAACCAGTCCATCCTAAAGAAGATCAGTCCTGAATATTCATCAGAAGGACTGATGCTGAAGCTGAAACTCCAATACTTTGGCCACCTGATGCGAAGAATGACTCATTTCAAAAGACCCTGATGCTAGAAAAGATTGAAGGCAGGAGGAGAAGGGGACGACAGAGGATGAGATGGTTGGATGGTATCATCGACTCGATGGACATGAGTCTGAGTAAGTTTTGGGAGTTGATGATGGGCAGGGAAGCCTGGCGTGCTACAGTTCATGGGGTCACAAAGAGTTGGATGTGACTTAGTGACTGAACTGAACTGAAAGCCAAACTTGCACCAAAAAAAAAAAAAAAGGTCATGGTCACTGTTTGGTGATCTGAGCCAGTCTGATTCGCTGCAGCTTTCTGAATCCCAGTGAAACCATTACATCTGAGAAGTATGCTCAGCAAATCACTGAGATGCACTGAAAACTGCAATGCCCGCCACTGGCATTTGTTAACAGAAAGAGCCTAATTCTCCACGACAGTGTCTGAGCACATGTCGCACAACCAACGCTTCAAAAGTTGAATGAATTGGGCTACAAAGTTTTGCCTTATCCAACATTTTCACCTGATTTCTTGCCAACCCACTACCACTTCTTCAAGCATTTTGACAGTGTTTTGCAGGGAAAATGCTTCCACAGCCAACAGGAGGCAGAAAATGCTTTCCAAGAATTCCTCGAACCACAGATTTTTATGCTACAGGAATAAACAAACTCATTGGCAAAAATTGTGTTGTTGGTAATGGTGTCTATTTTGATTACTAAGGGTATGTTCGAGCTTAGTTTATAATGATTTAAAATCCATGGTCTAAAATTACTTTTGCGCCAAGTTAATATTTCTTATATTATTCCTCAGGGTTTTTTTACAATTGTTTATTTTTTTCTTGTTTGCCCCTAATTGTTATGGTTAAGGAGTCCTATAACTTACAGAAATTTAACATTAAGCCATGAAAAGACATGGAGGAAACTTAAATGCATATTGCTAAGTGAAAGAAGCCAATCTGAAAGGCTATGTAACATATGATTTCAGCTATATAACATTTTGGAAAAGGAAAAACTATGGAGAATTTTAAAAAGATCAGTGGTTGCCATGGGTTAGGAGAGAGGCAGTGATGAAGAGGCAGAGCACAGAGCATTTTAAGACAGTGAAAATACTGTGTACCATAGTGGGCAAAACCTATCATTGTATATTTGTCGAAACCCATAGAATGTACAACACCAAGAGTGAACCTTAAGATAAACTGTACTTTGAGTGACAGTAATGTGTTGATGTAGGTTCATCAGTTATAACAAATACACTAATTCAGTAGAGGTCTTGATAATGGAGGAGGTTATACACACACATGTGGGGACATGGGGAATATAGGAAACCCCTATTACCTTCTGCTCAATGTTAATGTGAACCTTAAATAGCTCTAGAAAATAAATTTTACTTAAAATGGAGAGAAAAGTTATAAAAATTATATAATTTATATTTGTGTTAATGGTCTTAATGGATTTTTTAAAAACTTAATAGCTCTGTTTTTCAGATATTTCTTGTTTTTCTGATAAATACATGGACATAATACTAATATACATAAAGTATAAAGCAGGCATTCAGTGTTAGCAAATATCATTATCATTATTCCTTATTAAAGAGCAAATTTGGAACCAAGGAATTCCATATGAAAGGAGAAGCTGTCTGTTAAAATGGTTATAATCACAGATTTTCCAGATGTATCATCCTATATTCATGTTTTTAAGAATCCATTGTGAAAGACTAAAGAATAGAAAGGAATCGGTTCTATAACAATCATAGTGGGGACATAACCCAGAAATTGGCTCTATGGTTAATTTGACAACATAATCTAAGTTTCCCAAATTATTGAATGTGCCAGAAATGGAGAGATGTGAAGTAAGTAAAAATCTGAAGTGGGGATTTGATAACATTGTATTGTTATGGATTTTAATTTAAAATAAGGTAGAGCTAATTTTGGTAGGAGGTAAGAAAATGACAGATTAATTTTAGAATTTGGAAATTTAAATTTTTATTAATAGTTAACAGAGGCAAATATGCCTTCATATTAATAAACCTGTTAGCTTTAGAATTGATAAAAAAATAAAAGGTTGTCAGTATAATTATAAACACAAAGACATAATGAAGAGTTCCTTAGGGGAAGAAGGACAACATGTATAAATTATACCAGACTATAAACTTTAAAGTAGTCTGTTCATATGAGATTTTTCTCTCTCAAGAAATGAACTGTTCAAACAATGACTTCAGAGTCCAACAATCTGGCATATTCTTAACTATTTGGGAATTAGATCAGAATATAAAATTTTGGCATGCCTAAAAGCATTTGGAAATGGTATCACAGCCTGAAAATCTGGCTACTCATAGGTTATTTGAAACCATATCATAGCTAGGAAATATGGCTTCCTCCTGTACATTTAGAAATTAAATCAGAGCATAACAACTTGGCATACCCAAAATGATCTGGGAAAGTTAACGTGGTGGAGTGATTTGGAACAACTTTAAGTATCTGGAAAGCCATCACTGTCCAAAGCTCTATACAGCTCCAGAATCACACATTTCAAAATAGGTTCTATGATAACTTTTACAAATGCCCTTGCCATTTTAAGATTCCAAAATTCTATAGATAATTTTGTATTTTATACAGTCGATGAGAATCATCATTGTTTAATTTGTGCATCCAGCTAGAGTATTTTTGAAAGTGAAAGGGGCATTGTTATTCTGGGAAAGCAGACAAAAATTGAGATTGTTATAAATACATTTTTTTATTACACTAAATTGAACTTAAAATATAGGCATAATATTAGGACATAGGAGCCAAGGACAGACGTCTTACTCAATATTTAGAGTAGCTAATTAAAAAAAAAAATAAGAAAGAAAGGAACAATTACTATAGGCTTATAATACCAGGGACTCTCTCCACCCCATCCTCTCTCCGTAAAGAGTAATGAATAGAGGTAGTGTTGGTATCTAGCATTAATTTGCATCCTGAGTTGCAGACTCTGTTTCTGTTTGCCTCACTATACAAATGCTCATGCCAGGAAACTCACCAACTCTACAAGGTCATTCGGATTCACATGCTTAGAGTGCCAAGTTGAGAGGAAACAGTTATTTCACTGAAAGATTCTTTTTGGTCTAATTGTTGCTAGGATATAGGTAGCTATTTTGACCCTGCCTTGACCAAGTGCCCATTCCTATAACAAGGGTGCAGAGTACCTTATAGAAAAGCACATGATAAGAGGGGCAGATGAAACACAGCTACTAAAGACTTTAATTTCTTTAAAAATGATATGACTCTGTTTAGGTAAACAATTTCTTCTGATTGAAGAATAATTTATCATTTTTCTCTTCCTAACCTACTATTGAGAAATAGTTGTTTTAATTATGAAAAATAAAAATTAACTATTACAATATTTTCCTCTCTGTTACTGAAAATAGTTTTTAAAATATTTGTTTAAAAACTAAAATATTTGTTTTAAGGCTATTAGCACAGAATTCTTATATTTATTCCCATTTCACATTTCAGTTTTCATGTTGAGATAATATATGGGACAGTCAAAAGGGAGGGGATACACACACACACACATATATATTTAAAAATGACTGATTCCTGCTGTTGTACAGCAGAAAACAAGACATCATTATTATAAAGCAATTATCTGCCAATTAAAAATTTAAGGAAGCATATTGCAAAAATGCTAGAGGGTACCATAAATCCTTCACCAAGATTCCCCAATGAGTTGCCCTATTTCCTTAGACTCCTCCAGTCTGTGACAGTTCCTCAGTCTATTGTTTTTTGTTTATTTTTCACACCATTGCATATTTGGAAATTATTGGTCAGTTATTTTGTAGAAAGTGGATTTTACCAAAAGCAACTATTACTGATATGACATTTCAAACAGTAGCTTTTGATTTTCCTCACTCATTCTACATTTATTAACTGAAGTCCTTCTGTAAGAAAAAGTTGTCTCTGAGCTCTGCATGCATGCATGCTAAGTTGCTTCAGCCACGTCCGACTGTGTGTGACCTCACAGACTGTAGCCCGCCAGATTCTCTGTCCATTGTGATTCTCCAACCAAGAATACTGTAGTGGATTGCCATGCACTTCTCCAGAGCTCTATTTATTTGTGATTTCTTTATATAAGTATGGGTCCATGAATATTTGCTTTAGTGGGTCATAATCTCAGGATATGCTAAATATTTCTTTTGCTGTTCAGGTTGTTCCTTCTTTGCTTCCTCTAGCACTGGAATCAACCAACTGTCCAAAGAGCTCTATCTTGTCATTGGAAAATGGCATTTAGAAACCAAGGTATAGGTGTTAGTCGTGACTGTTGCTACTGCAGTTTCACTGCTTCTAGCTTAGTAGATGACCTAGGAAATACATACATAAATACATAAGCATAAACATGTGCAGACACACATATTTTTTTAAATTTTAAATTTATTGATTTATTTTGGCTGTCCTGGATCTTCGCTGCTTTTTCTCTAGTGTGGGGAGCAGAAGCTACTCTCCGGTTGTGGTGTGTGGGCTTCCCACTGTGGAGCTTCTCCTGTTGAGGAGCAGGGGCTCTCGGGTGTGTGGGCTTCAGTAGTATGGCTCATTGGCTCAGTAGTTCTGGTTCTGGGTTCTAGATCACAGGCTCAGTAGTTGTGGTGCACAGGCTTAGTTGCTCCTTGGCATGTGGGATCTTCAAGAACCAGGGATCGAACCCCTGTCTCCCGCACTGGCAGGCAGCTTCTTTACCCCTGAGCCACCAGGGAACTCCGCAAACCCATGTAATTTTTGTATCTCTCTGTGTAAAAAACAAAATTCAGCAAGTCTTAGATTGTGATAGAAAAGCAATGACACACACACACACACACACACATATATATATATATCTGTATACTCTCTATATTTATATGCATACATATATATCTCTGTATATATATATAATTTATATATATATATCCATAAATATAGGTAGGCCATGTGTGCGTTTATATGTATGTTGGTCTTTCATATGCCACTCTACAACAAGACTTCCACATAATAGCTAATTATTTATCAGAATTAAAGGCCTTATATCTGAAGAATGTTCAGCTACTACATTTTAACCACATCCCAAGAGTTGCTGAGTTTTAATGTTACTCTCTAATTACAAGCATAGTTGTAAAAACTCATTGTTTAAAACCTTCTTACTCATAAAACTCATGAAATTTGTACTCAATACGCGTTCATTCTGGATCTATACATAATAAAATATGTATTTGAAATAATTAAAATGATATATATCTATCATTGCCTTTGATTTTAGCAGTTGCTACAGACTGATTTTCCTTCAGTGACTAGCATCAGCTGTGAAGAATGGATTCGTATATTTTAGCTTGTAAAATTACAAAATTACATTCATGTAATACCTCATATAAGACATTCACATAATACCTCACTTGAAGTTTGAAAAAAAAAATATTTGCTGCCACACAAAGAGGACAGATATGGAAACTGGAAAAGAATCTCCATCTATTAAATCTGGTAGATAATTGTATGATTTTTATAGCAAACATTTTCAGAATAAGTTATTAAAAATGTGTCTAGCATTGAAATATGGTAATCACTCCAAAGCTATAATGTATAGGAATGATCTTCTCTTCAATGTCAAATCTTATTTCAATTTAAAATTTTGCTTTTGATAAGCTTAATATGGATATCAAGTAAGTGATTGTAAATGTGTCTCTGAGATGCCAGTTTGTTTAGAAAAGCTGGCTAATTTCAGCCTATATTTTATAGTTGTCACTGATGTCAATTACACAACCAGCATAATAACCAGACAAATACACAAACCTGCAATTTAATTTCTCTCTGTAATATTATTATTATATTAGAAAAGAATAACATCAATCTTCTTGGGAAACAATACACACACAGACACACACACACACACAAACATATACATACACACTCCATTAAGATTTTGTTATTAAAAAACACTAAATATATTTTTAGCAAAACCAGGAGTCCAAACACTATTTTCACCTCATTTGAGACAGATTTTTACCTCAATGTATTGAACTTCTCCATCATTCAAACTGTTTATAATGGAAACAAGTACTTTATGGCTGCCCTTTGCAGTCTCATTTCAGGCTACTATCAACTCTATTAGTAAAATGATAAAGAACTTGTAAGAAAGAAATGACAGACCAATATACTGGAAAAACATACATACAGAAATACTTAACATAATATTAGAAAATTGGATGTAGTGATTAATAAAGAAGGATAATACTTTGTCTAAAAAACTTAATAACAGATTAAATAAAGTGGTGCTCAGTTAAATGGCTCATCAGTAAAAAATCTGCCTGCAATGCAGGAGACACAGGCTATGTGGGTTCAATCCCTGAATCAGGAAGATCCCCTGGAGGAGGAAGTGGCAACCTACTACTCCAGGATTCTTGCCTGAAAAATCCTATGGACAGTGGGCTAAGGTCCAGAGGGTCACAAGGAGTCAGACATGACTGAATCACTGAGTAGGGCATCCGCTCAGTTAAAGAGAGAAGGGAGACCAGAAGGGGGAACTCTCATGCCCTGTAAAGACAATCAAATCCAACAGGAAGAAGAAAAACTTGTTTTTCACTGGCAAGGACTCACCAATAAAAAGCCCTGGAAACTTTGTTTGATACAGCCTTTGCAACTTCCTTTCCCCCTCAATAAAAGCATTTTCCTTCCTTTGCCCAGCTGGGACTTGCATGTGGCTGGCCATGATTGCAGACCTCATATTGCAATTCTCTGCTGATTCCAAATAAACTTTCATTGGTTTAGAAATATTTGGCAGTCCATTTGTTTTAGATCAATACCTTCATAGGGTTTTCCAGGTGGCACTAGTGGTAAAAAGCCTGCTGCCAATGCAAAAGGATACAGGAGACCCAGGTTCGATCCCTGGGTCAGGAAGATCCCCTGGAGGAGGAAATGGCAACCTGCTCCGGTATTCTTGCCTGGAGAACCCCATGACAGAGGAGACTGGCAGGCTGCTATCTGTAGGGTCACAGAGTCGGACACAACTGAAGCAACTTAGCATGGGTGCAATAGCTTCATAACCCATTGGGGTTTATCCCAGAAAGGCAATGCTGTTTTAACATTAAGACAATAACAACAATGTAATTCACCACATTAACTGAAAAAAATACAAAGCCATATAATCATATTGTCATTTATATAATTGCTTTCTTAAGTTTTGTGATATTACTCATTATCAGTGAAACCACATGAACTCAAAGCTTTACTTTCGGGAAATGGCTTTCTATTCACTTAAAATTTTATATGTAAAATGTAATGATGCATACGTCTTCTGTTTTTTTCTTATATTAGCATAGGTTATTTTTTCAAGGAATTTGTGTATTTCACTTAATTTATCAAATGTATTGGCACAAGTTGATTATATCAGTTCTTTGTTATATTAGGAGGCCTGTCGTGTTGCGGTGCATGGGGTCGCAAAGAGTTGGACACGACTGAGCAACTGAACTGAACTGAACTGTTACATCTTTAAGGTCTATAAAATCAAAAGAATTGCCTCTTCCTTTATTTGTGATATTGGTGTTATATTTTCTATTTTTTGCTTAATTGTCTAAAAGTAAATTTAACAACTCAATTTGTCTTATATTTTGATCTTTTCTATTAAGTGTTGGTTTTCTGTTTGTGTGTGTGCCCTTGTTTTTATGTTTCTGTTCGTTCATTCTACACATCTTGGGTGTTAAGTTTCTCTCCCCTTTTTAGTTTTTTTAGATGAAATAAAGTCATTAATTTTTACTCCCTTCTCCTTTTCTTCTCTTCTTCCTCTTTTTTACTCTCCTTTTTACTCTCACTCTTCTTTCTACTCTTCCTTCTCTTTCTCCTTGTTTTTCTTCATCATCTTTATTTCCAACAAAGTTTTACTACTATTAAACTTCATCTAAGAACTCTTCAACTGCAACTCTCAAATTCTGACATGGTCTGTTGTCATTATAATGACAATCAAAACATATTTTAATGTCCTTTGTGATGTCTACTTTGATCAGTTGGCTATTGAATATGGGTATTAAATAATTTGTGATTTTATTGATTGCTAATTTATTTGCATTTTTGTCCTTTTGTACAAATTCCAAAATTTGTCTAATCTCTGGTGCTTTTGTAATTTTTAAGTAGTTCAGAAGTACCATACCTGACAGTTTTTATTTGTGTGCCAGACATGATATGTTATAAGATTCTCGGCAGTCTGAACAGTGCTGTTTTCAATTAAAAGGTGGTGAATTTTATTCTAATTTTAAAGAAGTAACTGGCAGCTTTTGAGCTTTCATACATGTTTCATTTATTTATATGAAGACTTTTTTAAGGAATGATAAATTTTATTTTTGGCCTCAGTTCTCCAACGTGATTCTCCATTTATGTTTTGCTACTAACTCCTAAGTTACAGCCTGTATGGTTTCTCAAATAAATGATTAAAGAACTCACTGAGGTCTCCCTCTTCTGACTCTGCTAGAATTCCAACGCCCTGAATCCCGACCTCTAAGCAATGATCTCCATTCAAGTCTCAGCCATGTAGCAGTTAGACACTGCTGAGTCTCACAGACTGACTTTTGCACATGCAGCTTAGCCTTCATCTGAGGAACCACAGGGAACCTCTTCTAGAACTGGCTGTCACCTGCTCTGCTCAGCTATGTTTTCTTCAGGACTTGGGCCCATAAATCCAACTAGAGTAGCAATGAACTTTGACGCTTGCTCAGCCCACTAAGAGCTACATGTTCTGTGTTGATTCTACCTACCCGTGTGGTGGATAGGAGAAGTTCTTCAGACAGAAGCCTGGGAAATGGGGGAAGGGGTTCCTCATAAATTTCCTTTTTTCAAGATTTACCTTATTGCATTGTTCTGTAATGCATAAAAACAGTTGCTTCATGTATTTGTCAGATTTTATAGTTCACAGCAGGAGCCATTCTGGTACTAATTTCTCTGAAAGCATAAGTTAGTAATTATTTTCCAATCATTTATTACAAATATATCAAACCTATAATATTACTGATGTGCTATAGAATAAAGTAAATTTCTAAAAGTGATTCAATTCAGAAAATTCCTAATTAAATGAAAATACAAGTGAACTTGGCATTAAAGTGAATTACTAGTAACCATAGAAACCCTAGTAACTGGATTAAGAACACTGGCAATATTTTGAGCCAGAAATCCATGAATTTGATTCCCATCTCCATAGCACATGAGATATAGTTTTCTTTTTCTATTTTGTTTTTTATAAATCACTCAATATCTCAAAACCTCAGTTGCCAATGTCTAAACAGGACTAATATGATTGATAGCTAACTCACATTTTACTTAGGGCTGACAGAGAGACACGGAGGGACATTATATGCCCTGATATATTAACATGAGTGAACAATGTTTTAAAAAAACGATGTATAGCATCAGTTCAGTTCAGTTCAGTTGCTCAGCTGTGTCTGACTCCTTGCGACCCCATGGACTGCAGCATGCCAGGCCTCCCTGTCCATCATCAACTCCCAGAGTTGCCTCAAATTCATGTCCGTTGAGTCAGTGATGCCATTTAACCATCTCATCCTCTGTCATCCCCTTCTCCTCCCGTGTTCAATCTTTCCCAGCATCAGGGTCATTTCCAATGAGTCAGTTCTTCACATCAGGTGGCTAAAGTATTGGAGTTTAGCTTCAGCATCAGTCCTTCTGATGATTATTCAGGACTGTATTCCTTTAGGATGGACTGGTTGGATCTCCTTGCAGTCCAAGGGACTCTCAAGAGTCTTCTCCAACACTACAGTTCAAAAGCATCAGTTCTTCAGCACTCAGCTTTCTTTATAGTCCAACTCTCACATCCATACATGACTACTGGAAAAAGCACAGCTTTGACTAGACAGACCTTTTTTGGCAAAGTGATGTCTCTGCTTTTGAATATGCTATCTAGGTTGGTTATAACTTTCCTTCCAAGGAGCAAGCATCTTTTAATTTCATGGCTGCCATCACCAACTGCAGTGATCTTGGAACCCCCCAAAAAATTAAAGTCTGTCACTGTTTCCCCATCTATTTCCCATGAAGTGATGGGACCAGATGCCATGATCTTAGTTTTCTGAATGTTAAGTTTTAAGCCAACTTTTTCATTCTCCTCTTTCACTTTCATCAAAAGGCTCTTTAGTTATTCCTTGCTTTCTGCCCTAAGGGTGGTGTCATTTGGATATCTGAAGTTATTGATATTTCTCCAGGCAATCTTGATTCCAGCTTGTGCTTCATCCAGCCTAGCAATTTGCATGATGTACTCTGCATATAAGTTAACAAGGTGGGTGACAATATGCAGCCTTGATGTACTCCTTTCACGATTTGGATCAAGTTTGTTGTTCCATGTCTGTTTCTAACTGTTGCTTCTTGACCTGCACACAGATTTCTCAGGAGGCAGATCAAGTGGTCTGGTATTCCCATCTCTAAGAATTTTCACAGCTTGATGTGATCCACACAGTCAAAGGCTTTGGCATAGTTAATAAAGCAGAAGTAGATGTTTTTCTGGAACTCTCTTGCTTTTTCAATGATCCGGTGGATGTTGACAATTAAATATCTGTTCTTCTGCTTTTTCTAAATCCAGCTTGAATATCTGGAAGTTCATGGTTCACGTATGTCTGAAGCCTGGCTTGGAGAATTTTGAGCATTACTTTGCTAGCATGTGAGATGAGTGCAATTGTGCGGTAGTTTGAGAATTCTTTGGCAATACCTTTCTTTGGGACTGGAATGAAAACTGACCTTTTCCAGTCCTGCAGCTGCTGCTAAGTTTTCCAAATTTGCTGGAATATTGAGTGCAGCAGTTTCAAAGCATCATCTTTTAGGATTTGAAATAGCTTACCTGTAATTCTATCACCTCCACTAACTTTATTGGTAGTAATGTTTCCTAAGGCCCACTTAACTTCGCATCCCAGGATGTCTGGCTCTAGGTGCGGGATCACACCATCGTGATTATCTGGGTCATGAAGATCTTTTTTGTATATTTCTTCTGTGTATTCTTGCCACTTCTTCTTAATATCTTCTGCTTCTGTTACCTCCAAACCATTTCTGTCCTTTATTATGCCCATCTTTGTATGCTATGTTCCCTTGGTATCTCTAATTTTAATGAAGAGATCTCTAGTCTTTCCCATTCTATTATTTTCCTCTATTTCTTTTTTTTTTTCCTCTATTTCTTTGCATTGGTCACTGAGGAAGGCTTTCTTATCTCTCCTTGCTATTCTTTGGAACTCTGCATTCAAATGGGTATATTTTTCCTTTTCTCCTTTGCCTTTTGCTTCTCTTCATTACTCAGTTATTTGTAAGGCCTCCTCAGACAACCGTTTTGCCATTTTGCATTTCTTTTTCTTGGGGATTGTCTTAATCATTGCCTACTATACAATGTCATGAACCTCCATCCATAGTTCTTCAGGCCTCTGTCTATCAGATCTAATCCCTTGAATCTATTTGTCACTTCCACTGTATAATCATAAGGGATTTGATGTAGGTAATACCTGAATGGTCTAGTGATTTTCTCCACTTTCTTCAGTTTAAATCTGAAATTGTCAGTAAGAAGTTCATGATCTGAACCACAGTCAGCTCCCAGTCTTGTTTTTGCTGACTGTATAGAGCTTCTCTATCTTTGGCTGCAAAGAATATAATTAATCTGACTTTGGTGTTGGCCATCTGGTGATGTCCATGTTTTCTCTTGTGTTGTTGGAAGAGAGTGTTTGCTATGATCAGTGCATTCTCTTACCAAAACTCTATTAGCTTTTGTATAGCATGCTGCTGCTGCTGCTAAGTTGCTTCAGTTGTATCCAACTCTGTGCGACCCCATAGATGGCAGCCCACCAGGCTCCCCCGTCCCTGGGATTCTTCAGGCAAGAACACTGGAGTGGGTTGCCATTGCCTTCTCCGTTGTATAGCATAACCACATTTATTTAAGAAAGTATTCCTCTGTCAAATAGCTAAGTGCAATAATGCAAAAACCACAACTACATTTGCACCAAATTTGTAGCCTTAATGTTTCCATTTCTGAGTTTGCTAAAAACACAGTGTTACTCTATGAAAAAATCTTAATGAAATATGTGTATGTGGGCAAGTAAATGTGTATATGATGTGTATGGCTAAATATATACGTGTACAAATGGTATATATGTATCCATATATGTATGTAGAAGATGAAAAACATAAACTGCTGCATCTCATAGGAAATGGTAGGCATTTCGAATAGTTCCAATGAATTCCCCTAGAAACTTGTAAGAGAGCATGATGATAGAAGATTGCATATCTAAATTTTTGAATTTTATTTCAAGAAGTATACTAGGCTTTATTGAAATCCTGTTTTTGCTTATGACACTTATAGGCTTTGTACTGTATAGGTCACCATCTTTTTTTTCTTTTTTGTCCATATTCTACTTTTAAATGACTTTGACAAGGATATATAGGTCTTCAATTTACATAAAGATTATTTATTAAATATCAAAATTCTATGTGAAAATTCAGTGTTGCCAGAAATCAGTGTTTAGAGAAGACTACTGACATCCTTCAAGAATCTCTAAATTTCTGAGAGAAAAAAAGAGATAGGGAGAGAGACAGAAAGGAAGAGTTTTGTTTTCTAAGTAGTCCCTGCTATTATTTTATGTTGATAAAACATCCTTTTGTAATTACCATTTGCCTTCTATGTACATAATGTAGCACCCAGAGCATAAAGTCCTAACAGTACCTATAAGTATCACATCAATTACACCAGGACCCTTGGGTTAAGATTAGTTAATGTAAAGGAATAGTCCTCCTTGCTGAAAAATCAGATTTTAGAGATTGTAAGATAGTAAATTTACCAAAATAATGTCATGTTTTGTGGGCATTGAGCCTTTATCTGGAAAATATTATCTGAAAAAATTAAAACAAAATAAAAATCATTAGTTACCTGTGAGTTCAGCCTCTTTGGAAACAGGATCTTTGGAGATGTCATTAATTAAGATGAGGTCCTACTGAATTCATGCTGGAGAAGACTCTTAAGAGTCCCTTGTACAACAAGGAGATCAAACCAGTCAATCCTAAAGGAAATCAACCCTGAATATTCACTGGAAGGACTGGTGTTGAAGCTCCAATACTTTGGACACCAGATGTGAAGAGCCAACTCATTGGAAAAGTCCTTGATGCTGGGAAAGATCGAAGGCAAAAGGAGAAGGGGTGATAGGGGATGAGGTGGTTGAATGGTATCACTGACTCAATGGACTTGAAGTTGAGCAAACTCCAGGAGATAACGAAAGACAGGGAAGCCAGGTGTGCTGCAGTCCATGGGGTCACAAAGAGTCGGACATGATTGAGGCTGAACAATACTGAATTCAATATAACAGTTTTCTTTTTCATAAGTCAGAAACACAGTCACACACAGAGACAGTGCCTTTATGAAGATTGAGGCTGAAGTTGGTGATGCAGCTGTAAGCTGAGGATACTGGCAACCTCCAGAAGCTAGGAAGAGGCAAAGAAGGATGCTTCCCCTGAGTCTTTAGAGTACCCATAACCCCGTAGACCTTTTGTTCTGGGCTTCTGGACACTAAAATTATGAAAGAATAGTTTCCTGTTATTTTAAGTCTCTCAGTTTATAGAGTTTGTCATGGCAGCCCTAGAAAATTAATACGTATATCATTGTTTTTATATAGATATATATTTATCCAGAAATGATGTTTTCTTTTAATTATCTTTATTGAATCAAATCAGAATCTTGCTCCGATCACCACTTTGTACTCAATTCAGTCACGTCTTTTAGCATTTATTCCAGTTAGGATCTGTTGGTGGAAAACAGTTTATATATGTCTAAAAGTGTCTATCTGTATTTCTGGAAAACACATCAAAAAATATTTGTTTAAGCAGTTGAGTAGTGGATTGACTTAAATAACCAGATTTTTTACTACTTTGTATTGGTCTTTTTTAAAGATCAGTCAGTCTTGTATTTTTTTTTAGCATGAGCTTTAAAATACCATTAATGTATTAATACAATAACAGGTATACTTTTTATTTCCTTAGCCTGTATCTGCTGGTCGCTCAGTAGTTTCCAACTCTTTGTGACCCCATGGACAGTAGTCCTCCAGATTCCTCTGTCCATGGAATTCTCCAGGCAAGAGTACTGGAGTGGATAGCCATTCCCTCCTCCAGTGGGCCTTCCCAACACAGGGATTGAACCCGGGTCTCCTGCATTGCAGGAAGATTCTTTAACCATCTGAGCCACCAAACCCTTCCTTAGCCTCTTTTTATTTACCCCCTCCTTTTTTTAAAGTAAGCCATACAACAAGATTTTAATTGTTTTTTTATAGCCTAAATCCCATGGATGGAGGAGCCTGGTGGGCTGCAGTGCATGGGGCCGCAAAGAGTCGGACACGACTGAGCGACTTCACTTTCACTTTTTCACTTTCATGCATTGGAGAAGGCAATGGCAACCCACTCCAGTGTTCTTGCCTGGAGAATCCCAGGGACGGGGGAGCCTGGTGGGCTGCCATCTATGGGGTCAGAGTCGGACACGACTTAAGTGACTTAGCAGCAGCAGAAATATGAAAATGCATGTGAAGTACAGATGACTGTATCAAATATTAGTTAGTCCATATTTATTATTATTTATAAGCAGTTGCTCTCAGTAATTTTATGTCTGTTCAAACAGACAAGACACATATGTTGTACTGAACCCAGTGATATGAATACTTTTTAATAATGTTATGAAGAAGTAACTGACATGGCCAAGTTTCTTTTTTTTTTTTTTTTTGGCTAGATTTCTTATTAAGTATTGATCAACAGAGAGGACTCTTCCATCAAAGCAAAAGTTAACCTTTTGAAAAATGGAAACTTTCTCTTTCAAAAGTATTATCTAGAAACCCTGTCAACGTAAGTTCCAATTAATTATAATGTGTGGAGAGATGAGTCTGGAAACTGTGAACCCCAAGCCGTCAGCACAGGTGTTTTGCTCCTGTTCATGTTATTTCTGTTAGAATGTCTGCTCCTCTCTGCCTCACCTGGCATTACTGCATCTGTCCATCAGTTCACTCCACCAGCCAATAGTGCAAAAACTCACATCGTGGGTAATTAAGACTTACCATCAATCATGGAGCTTTGACACCTTTTTGAATGTCTGGGAAAAGATGAAGAATTTGATCAGCTGTGGCTGGAAAATGATACATATGGTATATTATATTGTGAACAGTCTGAGCAAGAGTAATTCTAGAGTTATCAACTTTTAAAAGATAGAACAGAAATTCTCACCATAATAAGGTCATCCAAAAACAAGCGTTTTTAAAACTTTGCCAGATTATTTGGATTTAATGTAGACTGTTATTACAAAATCTTTCAAAATCATATTGAGCTCAAGGAAACTTTAATTAGAGGTAATCATAGATAATGAAAATTTTTGAACCAAAAAACAGCTTTAATATAACATCTAGGGGTCTGATTTTAATAATAAAAATCAAATTAGTAAAGAGTAAACCAGCTCTGCTGCCATTAAATTCAAAAGTTAAACATTACATTCTGTATAATTGGTTATCTTTTATACAATATTTAGAGGTAGATAGTGAACTATTGTATTATACCTGGCAGCATTAATTTTTGGCATAAGTTTAATATAAGGTACCTCAAAATACAGTTTTTTCATGATCAAAATTATGTCTAAATTTGAGTAGATACAAATAAAAATCACAATTTCTTATCAAATTCATATTAAATAAGGTAGTTATCCAGTTTTATAAAAATTATCACATATGAATGTCTGTATTTTAACAATATTTATGAGTCCTAGTATTCTTGTAGAATGTAAGGTAAAATAATCTTTATAAATGACTATAATATTGTTCATACAACTGAAACTTCTCACACCTTAATTCAATATTTTTCTCCAAAATTGACATATTTTAATCCAAGAATTTATATGACCAAATTATTAGATATTTGGAGTCAATCCTTAAGTGTACATTCAGTTGTTCAATAAACATGAACTGTAATCCGGCTGGGCTTCCCTGCTAGCTCAGTTGGTAAAGAATGTTCCTGCAATGCAGGAGACCCTAGTTGGATTCCTGGGTAGGGAAGATCCACTGGAGAAGGGAAAGGCTACCTATTCCAGTATTCTTGGGCTTTCCTGGTGCTTCAGACAGTAAAGAATCTGCCTGTAACATGGGAGACCTGGGTTCAATCCCTGATTTGGGAAGATCCCCTGGAGGAGGGCATGGCAATCCACTCTAGTGTTTTTGCCTGGAGAATCCCCATGGACAGAGGTGCCTGGCAGGCTACAGTCCATGGTGTTGCAAAGAATAGAACATGACTGAGAGACTAAGCACAGCACAGCATAAGCTGGCTACATGGCATTGACCAAAATGATAACAATTTAGCTGAGTGTGTGTGCTAATACATAATTATAAAATTATGGTGTGTTATTAAAATATATATGTTCAAATTTCTTTAGGAGCATAGAAAATGTAAAGTTCATTTCCTTAAGTACATAGTGAAGGGCATAGTGTAGAGAAGAAATCACAGTTGAAAAATTGATAGTGACTCTAATGGAGTTTGATTAAGTAACTCCATGGAGAATGGTTAACATTTATTTCAGCTATGAGACAACAATGTAATGTGAACATAAATTTAGCAATTTTTATGGTAGAGTAATACCCTGAAAAATTAAACTAATAACTCTAGGCTGATGACATGTCTCATCTGAAAAATAATACTTTCTCCTTAGTACCATATTTGAAGAGAATATACAACCTGAACTTTATTCAGTGGCAATCAGCTACAATTATGGGTGATTTGTAATCAGGGCAAGTGAAGTGAATTCCTGTTACTTAAAGTTTTCATCATTTTTCTGAATGACAAGTATCTAATACAGAACTCTGTTTATTCTCATGGCACATATGTGCATGCACACACACACACACACACATACACACATCGTCTTCCCGTAGCTTTCACTTATAACCATCATCAATTATTTCCTCCTTTTTAAGCACCAGAAGTTCAAAGCTAAGTTGCTCAGTCATGTCCAACTCTGTGAGACACTATGGACTGTAGCCTGCCAGGCCCCTCTGTCCGTAGAAGAGAACACTGAAGTGGGTTGTCATGCCCTCCTCCAGGGGAACTTCCCAACGGAGGGATCAAACTCACCTCTCTGTCTCTTGCATTGGTAGGTGGGTTCTTTACCACTGCGCCACCTGGGAAGCTCAGTGGTGCTAGTGGTAAGAAATTCAAAGCCAAACTCTTAATTTTCTAGTAGTTCTATTGATAATATTTCTTAAGATACAAAGAAAATCTCTTAAATCTTGGTATTTTATGTTAATATACTAGGTAATCAATTCACTTATGTTTTACTTAGAATTTTGAGACCTATATTGCAATTCAGGGCAATAATGAGCACTTCATTTATTATCACTATTATCATTATCATCATCTTTAGGATTCTTATCATCATAACCATCATCCTCACTATTATCAATAGCAATACTAAGAAGTCTGGGACAATGATACACAAAATCTTGTGTCAAAATACTCACAGTTCTTTGATTATTCTATTGGTTTGTCTGTTTCTTCCACCTTTTGATGAGTTAAGTGCTGTCTCTCTAGCCTCTATTGGCAGATATTGGAAATATTCTGACTCCAACCGTTTTAAAATTTGTGTCCTTTGATTTACTGTCATTCAGATGTCTAATGGGAGAAGGCAGTGGCAACCAACTCCAATACTCTTGCCTGGAAAATTCCATGGAAGGAGGAGCCTGGTAGGCTGCAGTCCATGGGGTCACAAACAGTCGGACGCGACTGAGCGACTTCACTTTCACTTTTCACTTTCATGCATTGGAGAAGGAAATGGCAACCCACTCCAGTGTTCTTGCCTGGAGAATCCCAGGGACAGGGGAGCCTGGTGGGCTGCCGTCTCAGGGGTCGCACAGAGTCAGACACGACTGAAGCAGCTTAGCAGCAGCAGCAGTAGATGCCTAATGAGACAACATTTGAAGCAAATTTTATTAAACATTTATCAACATAGCATCTGACATGTATAGGCACTCAATTAAAAATATTGCAATTGTTGCATATGCTGTCATTGAATTCTCATAAAACTCTATATAGTCCCATAATCTAATAATATATGTATCTTTAAATAAAATAATTGAAGCTTTAAAAGGTTATGTAACATCCCCATAGTTACCCATCAGGTGGTGGAAACAAGATTATAAATTACATAGGTCTAATACATTATCCATAATTCTTACCTCTCTGCCTCTGCCATCTTCATTTAATAGTGCATGATGTACTCTTCATCCTTCTTTATATATGTCTGTTTGATTTGCAATTCTACATACTCCTGTATGTCTCTCAATTCTTCTTCCATGAAAGATATGAAAGGTCAGTTCTCAGACTGATTTCCAAGAGAATTAGAAGCCATCATACTCAATGTTAAATAAATTTTATTTACTTAATATGTTAGTCAAACAAAGAAAGGATATTATAGAATAATAATTACTGAAAGTGAGGAAAAGCACAAAGAGCAAGGGAAAACAAGAAAAGTAAAGGATAAAGAGAAAATAGCGTAAATAGGGAATATGAGTGCATTTGTCTCTTGCTCCCTCAGAGAGGTTCTTCATTAGCAAGATAACAGATTTTAGTCCAAGCAGTCCCTCAGTTGTTATCTCCTTGAATGAACCTAAAACAGATGCCCTGTCAGATTTAAAAGCTTAATTATTGGGAACATATGCTAGTCAAGTGCCTTCTTATTGGTAAATGTGCGATGTGTTTCTTTATAGAAAAATGCCATTTATAAAAATGTTCTCTGATCTTTAGTAAACGCTCAGTATAGACTTGTTTTTCTATTTACCTTAAAAAAAAATTCACTCAATGTTTGACCTTCCTCAAATCTCACCTTAAGTTTTCTTTCTAAATTTTTGTTTGGTTTAAATTATTTTTGTATTGAATCTTCACTGCAATTATTTTTGCTAGTGTTTAGGACACGCAAAAATATCACTATAAAGTCAAAATGAGTATTCTACAATATTTTTCTGTTAAAAATTAGTGTTCAAAAAAGAGCATGTTCATGTATATATCTCAGCATTCAAAATATAATTCTTATATGAGTTATATATTATATAATCAGTGTTCAAGAATAATCTAATCTGTAGATTTTAATATCAGTGTTAGGCATGCTACAGTACATGCGTAGCAAAGAGTTGGACATGACTTAGCAACTGAACAACAGCAAAAGGCATAATCCATTTATTCTCTTCTGTTTGCTGATCAGTCATTTATATTAATATGACTAGGTAATTTAGTTAAAGAGGAAATGTAATTTTCATTGAATTTATCAGTTGTGCAGTTAATTTGATTTCAGTTTATTGTACAAAGAATCATAAAATGTTCATGTATGTATATATATAATTACACAAAAGGAGCCTAATACTTAAAATTTACACTTAAACTTTTCTCCTCCTCTTTCTTCTTCTTGTATTATTATCATTAGTGGTAGTAGTAGTATCTTTGATGATATTTGCTTGTGATGTTGAGATGTCCCAGATGTGGCATTAGATGTTGTAAGGCAAGTTTATGGAAATTAGAATGTTAATGATTTATTTGCTAAGAATGAAGTGAAATGTATACTTGTATAGATATATGAGGGTTGTTATTCAAACAAATAGTTCGTACCTGAAAAGGCTGGTAAATTGTGTCTAAGCAAAAGCTCTAATTGTTTTAAAATATCACTAATACACATTAGAACAGGTGGCGCCTGTTCTAGGAAAGAACCTGCCTGCCAATGCAGGAAACATAAGACATGTGGGTTTGATCCCTGGGTTGGGAAGATCCCCTGGAGGGTTGGCATGGCAATCCACTCCAGTATTCTTGCCTGGAGAATCCCATGGACAGAGGAGCCTGGCAACTACAGTCCATAGGGTCACAAAGAGTCAGATGTGACTGAGCAATTTAGCACACATGCACAATGAACATTAGATACTTAGTTTTGGATTTCCAATAAATAAAATGGATGCTGTTTTGTTTCAGATTACACTAACTAGTAATTTCTCTTTAAAAACATTGTTAAACTTGTCTTATAAATACATGCTAAAGCAGAAAATACGGAAATTAGACATGCAGCAGCACACATGGGTGGAGGTTTCAAAAAGATATATCAATAAAGATAACCTTATATAAGCTTAGGGTGGAGAAGGAAATGGAAACCACTCCATTATCCTTGCCTGGAAATCTCATGGACACAGGAGCCTGGTGGGCTGCAGTCCAAGCTTAGGATAATTGGGGAGGGGGGGATTAAGTTAGATAAATAATTGCTCAAAGGTGTGGATCATGATTTTAACATTGCTGATGGATGAGAATGACTTTTGTTTTAACAAACAAGAAAATTGAAGACTTCTGGGTAAGAGAACACAAGCATCAAAACTGTGGTAGTTTACATAGTTTATTAAAAACAACAGACATCATCTACTTCAATGGAAACTGAAAATATTTTGAAGTCTAGTGATCACCGAACTCTCGAAATTCCATGGTGGCTGAGTTTGTTCAGCAAGATTCTGTCCAGGAGTTCTTGTTTTTACTGTTCTGTTGAGGTTCCATAATAAATGGTGTGTGAGAATCATCCAGCATTCCTCCTAAGACTATGCATTTTACTTTATCGACTCCAGGGCTATTGTGCAAGACATTTTTCCAGTAATTGAAATTCCCATGATCAATGCACAATCTATTTTATGGATGCTGTTCTTTTCTACTTTCCTGTTTACCCTTAGTTCCCTTATTTTTCTTCACATTCTCTGAGAAATCAAAATGGTCCTTATTGACTCAGCCCTACATTATGTAAATAGTAATGTCATCTTGGGCCTGGAGAACTGTAAAGCTTTTGTCATGTTTGGTAGCTCGGGGTATTCTTCAATTTGCTCTAGCTTTTTTGGAACTCACATTAATTTGACATATGTGATAAAAAGTAGCTTTCTACAGATGACAAAAATATCTTTATTCTTATGCTTCATGGTTTGAGCCTTAATGATTTTCACTTTTTAATATTTCTCTAATTTTGATGATTATGTGAAATCTTTTACCTGGCAAGTGTTTCTATTTCAATAGATTTTTTAAATTTTGAAAATAATTCACTTTTACTTGTGAAAGAATCAAATAGAATGTTCCATAAGAAAGTTGAAGTTATCATGAAATTAAATTAATGTTCTATTATTAGATTTATGTTTTGTCTTTCATTACATATTATTAAAAATTCATAATATTATGTGGCTTTTGATATCTAATAAGAAAGCATAAAAATATTGACAACACTTCTGAAATTGCAAACATTGAAGATTTGACATTAACAACACATTATCTTGACATCACCAATTTAAGTGTTCTTTAGATTAATTTTTCTGAAGAAATGCACTTTTTTCAGCCTAGTCATTTTATCAAAACTTTTGATTTAATTGTTAGTTTAATATTAAAAGTCAAAATTGGATGGCAAAGGGTTTTCATTATTAACCATAAAAGATGATTGTAGTCTATTTCCCAGTAAAAGCTACTAAAATCTCCCAACTTGTAATCAAACTTTTATAAAAGCAAATTACATTAATTTTAGATGTAAATGATATCCTCATTGCTATGAAACCTTAACCAATGCTTGTTGTCTTGGAGATACAAAAATAGTACCTTTACTCTATGTTCCATTTTCCATTCCTTTAAGTATTGCTGTGTCTCTTCTTTGAAGCATTTTCAATTTATTTAGTTTTCTCTTAAAATATAAAACTGGCCTTCATATTAAAGAAAAGACTAGCATTTTGATCAATTTAATCTGTAGCAACAGTGTACAATACAAATTGATGAGGCAAAGAACATCTTTATTAGGAGAAGCTCTCAAAACTTGGCTTTCTGAGCAAACAGAGTTTATCTAGGTGCTGTAGTAATTAAGTAGGGCCCGAGAGAAGCAACTTAATTTTATTTGACAAATCAAGCACCAAGTAGATGAACCACAGTTAAAAAGAGACACAGGCTTTTCTGTATTTATAAATCAGAGTTATTATTTTCTTTGAATAGGGAATAAATTCCTCTAATTAGTAGATTCATTAAACTATAAACATGTCTCTAATGTTTGGTCTGAGTCTATTGCTGGCAATGCCTAGGAACTCAAAGCCTGAGCTGAAGTCCTCATACAAATTGTTTATTTTGGAAAGTCCAGAGGCCAGGAATGGGGAACTAGGAAATATCAGACAGAAAATAGTCAATACAAAAGTGTGTTATCAAGCTGGTCCATCAATATGGGCAGCTGGAGCTCAGTGCATCTGGGAATTTTCAAGAAGCCATGTAGGATGAAATCGGGATAGTCCACCTAAAGTTCAGAAGAGCAGAGTATTTTTGAATGAACCCTTTATCTCCTGACTCCCTCTGACATAGGTCAGGAATTGCCTAATGGGTCTTTTTTTTTTTTTTTAATGTCAGGTTTTCTGTCTCTGGATACTTAAGCCTTTTTAAATTTTTTAAATTTATTTTTTAATTTATATGACTATGCCAGGCCTTACTTGTGGCATTGGTAGTATGGAATCTTAGCCATTGAACTACCAGGAAAGTCTCCTCATGGGCTGCTAATCTCTACAGGTCTTAGTTTATACAAGCTCAAGTCCCAGGTGTTTTCTCTAGGTGACCAGCTCTTTGGTGTCGGAGAAACCCCAAGACAAATAACTGTTCCCTCTGAGATGAGATGCCTGTTTGTCAGTTGTTGGAAGCTGAAGGCTTGAACAGTGTTTGAGGTAAAAAGTGGTTAAGAAGATGAAAGAAACTGTTCTTTCAGTCTTAAGATTTTGGAAATCTGGAGATTTGTGGTGTTCTAGTGCTCACTTAGACATTCCTACCTTTTATACATGAAATCAGAGATCCGTGATGGGTGTAGAGGACATTTACCTCTCCTGTAATGTCCATCAGCTTACCCAAGCCAAATTTCCTTCAAAATGTAGTGAGGCTGTATCAGTTACAGTTATTGCATTTTTTCATTAAAAGATTCAGCAGGAAAATAAATTTGATGCTCCTATTTTGTCTTAATTAAAAAAAGAAAAAGAAAACTTTTTCAGTGTGTATCCAACTGGCAGATCTCCAGGTCATTGGTAGGAATTGGTTCTCATACTTAAAACTAAAATTAATCACAGGAAAGGGTATTTTTACAAAAGAAAATGACATTGGCTTTTATTCTTTTTGTTGTTTTTGTTTTTGTTTTTCTTTTTTTAATTTTATTTTATTTTTAAACTTTACATAATTGTATTAGTTTTGCCAAATATCAAAATGAATCCGCCACTGGTATACATGTGTTCCACATTGGCTTTTGAACTGAGAGTTAGGACAGAGCTGAAAAAACTTTGAGGGGATGGTTAATTGAAACAGGTATGGCCCTGATCACAATAAATACTGAAGTTTAAATGACCTAGAAATATTGTCAGTAAAGTATTAAAGAAGAGTGAGGATCTTGTTTTTGAAGGCTGGTAGAAGAGACCCATGGAGAAGGAAATGGCACCTCACTCCAGTATGCTTGCCTGGAAAATCCCATGGACAGAGGAGCCTGGTGGGCTGCCGTCTATGGGGTCACACAGAGTTGGACACGATTGAAGCAACTTAGCAGCAGCAGCAGCAGCAGCAGCAGCAGAAGAGACCCATGTTATAGTGCCAGAAAATACAACTAAACTATCACTTGTGCTAGCATGGAAAATAGAAAATATACTTAATAACTTGATGATCTTGTGCAGGACACTTCTCAGCAAAATGTTGAGGGTACCTCTTAGAGGAAGTTTACAACAAAGTGAATAAGGAAAGAGATGTACCACATGCCTGCTTGATGTGCTTAGTAGTTCAGTCACGTCTGACTCCTTGTGAACTTTTGGACTGTAGGCCTCCAGGTTCCTCTGTCCCTGGAGGCAAGAATACTGGAGTGTGTAACCCTTCCCTTCTCCAGGGGATCTTCTCAACTCAGGGATCAAGCCCAGGTATCCTGCATTTGCAGGTGGATTCTTTACCATCTGAGCCACCAGGGAAGCTCAAGACCTGTATTAAAGAATGAGTTATTCTGTGTTGGAATGACATTATGGGAAATGCAAAGGGCTTAGATTAATGTTTCCAGCTAGCTAGAGTTCGAAAGTAAGAACTTTAGTATAAAAATAAGAATCAGAGTAGGATTATAAAATACTTTCTTAAGATTTCAGAAAGATTTATACCAATGACTCACATTTTCAAATAGACCAAAGTCCTTCTTTGGATCTTAAAGGCATGCCTTCAAGGTCCTTTCACTAAAATAATGGAGATTAGGAGAAACTTGAAAGCACTGTTCTATACCAGCCTCTCCCAGAGCCTAAAATAGGGAAAGATTCGTCTCAAAGAGATTGCTGGTTGTTCCTTTTTTTTCAAATTGAATGTACTCCACTACAATGCATAAAAAAGTCCACATATTTTTAAGATTTTTTTCCTAGTGGAAGTTGCCTACAGCTAGAATTATAGTGACAAAAGATGTACAAGATTAAAAGGGGCCCTCAGGTCCACAAACTTTTATTGGCAGAGAGCATGGTGAGAAGTCTACTCAGTGGCAAAGTCAGTTTTCTTATGAAAAAGGAAAGGATCACGTACAAGTTGCAATCAAAATTATAGATGACAGAGACAATGTATATAGAAATTACCAAATAGGACTAAGTCCTAATTAAGAAATTGGCAACTTGTGATCTGCTGAATTTCATAAGTGCTATGGATATTGCTGAGTGCTTTTTCCTTTCTACTTATTTAAATGAGTATATCTATGGTGGTCATCTTGTCCTGTCATCCTGTCATACCCTTGAGAGAGAGGGAGAGAGAGAGAGAGTATGTGTGTGTGTGTGTGTGTGTGTGTGGGGTGGAGGTGGAGAAGTAATTTGTCTCTTTAGATC
>NW_011494919.1:9195511-9210740 GCF_000754665.1 Bison bison bison | reverse complement strand
ATACAACCTGTGTGTGTGTGTGTGTGTGGTGGAGCTGGAGAAGTAATTTGTCTCTTTAGATCTTCTAAATAAGACCAATATAGAAAGAATTGTACCAGATGAGCTCATGATCTCTTGGAGCTGATTTAGGAGATGACTCTGGACTTCAAGCTGATTCCTTAATAGGATGAAACTTGAAGAGACTTGGCGGGGAGAAATGAGTGTGTTTTGCATATGGGGAGGATGTAAATTGTTGTAGTTAGAGGGTGAAAGATAGAAGGTCGTATTTTCAATAAGTGAATGTAAAAAATTATACATAGACCCACGTGACCTTCTACAGTGTGGCTTTACCACCCTATAATAGGGAGTCTAAGTCCCTTCCATGTGTATCTAGACTGGCCTATGACTCACTTGTAACCAACAGAACAGAAGTGAGGGTAAATGTTTTTGAGGCTCTGTCACAAAACATAATTCACCTTCTGCCTGGTTTACTTGCTTTGGAAACCTAAGGTGGAAAAATATGAGGTCATATATCATTAAAGCCACTATGCTGTGAGAAAGTCTAAATTAGGCCACACAGAAAGACTATGCAGAGGTCCTGAGGATATATAAAAAAGAACAACTCATAACTGCAGAGTTCTAATCTCGAAAATAAATTCCTTAATTCAGTATATCTCATAGTAATTCTACTTCTTTGACCAAACCCTAATACAAACCATAATCCAACTTCTTGTAGATGTCAAAAATTCATAATAAATTAAATTTTTCTTTATAGGTTAAGGCAGTTTCCTATTAATTTAACAGGGGTATTTATTGAGCTTGGACCTTGTGCCTATTTTAACTGTACTGGAGATAGAGTGTATTCCTTGGTGGACTTTACAGTCTATTTCAGGATACTGGAAATAAACACTGAACAAATAAATACATATGAAATATAAGCCCAAACAGTTATAAGAGCTATGAAGAAGAGAAGGTAAGGTAATTTAAGAGAATTTAAATGTTAAGGGGAGACATTTTAGACAGAACAACTTGGAAGGTTTCTTTGTGGTGTCATTTGAAGAAAGGATTTTTGTGGTGGTTTAGTTGCTCAGTCATGTCTGCCTCTTTGTAACCCCATGGACTCATAGTCCTCCAAACTCCTCTGTCCATGAAATTTCCCAGGCAAGAATACTTGTGTGGGTTTTCATTTCCTAGTCCTGGGGATCTTCCTGATGCAGGGATCAAACTCATGTCTCCTGCATCTCCTTCACTGGCAGGCAGATTCTTTACCACTCTGTCACCTAGGAGGCCTGAAGAAAGGATACAATTATTTAAATAAAAGGGAAGGATCTTTCCAGGGAAAATAAAACTGTAGATAACTGAGTCAAGAACATCCCTAGAAAGTACAAAGATTTATAAGGCTATAATATAACATTATAAAATGAAAATAAAGATCAGGGATATAATAACAGGTGATGTAGATCACAACAAAGGTTTTACAGTTTCTTTGAGAAAGCCTCCTGAGGTGCTTTGTTTGAATGTTGATATAAACTGATAATGCTTCGAGCAGAAATTGCTGAATAGGAGAAGGGGCATGAGAACAAATCAATTTTGTAGGATTTATAGGATTCTTCCACATAAGTTTGAGGGCTGGCTTGGATCAGAACCGTAGTCACAAAAGTTGTGAGAAATGTTTCAAAATCTGGGTAAATCATTTATTTACAGCTTGGATATGGAGGGTAAAGCCAAAAAATAAGTAGTCTAGGTTAAGGCCAAGGTTTTTTACCTCGTAAGTAACATAGAAGGCACAGGTATGTGTAGGAACGGGAATCACTGAATGATGAGCACTGAGATGAGAACACTGAGAGTGGAAAGGTTTTAAGGGCAAAAATTCAAGAGTTCAGTTTTGAGTGTGTTATGCCTGAGATGTCTGCTAACCTAACATGTAAAAATATAAGGAAAACACTTGGATATTCATTCTCAGACTTTGGGCATTTCTGAAAAAAGTTTGGGTTGAATATTTTAAAGAAGAGATTGTTCAGATTATAAGTGGAATTTCAGTCCACTGCCGTGGTCTGGTTTACCTAGTTAATGACATACACATAGTGAAAGGAAGAGAAGAGTTTGAAGGTCTGAGCTCTATAGGACTCAGCAACTTGGAGCAGGAAAAAGAAAATGCATCCATCAAAAAAGCCTGAAAACAGTCAGCTTAATAGAAAGAATAAGTATTGGGAAATGGCGATTTTTCCAGAATCTAGATGAATAAAGTGCTTCAGGAGGAATGGTGAGATCAATTGAATCAAAAATTGCTCAAAAATCAATAAAGAAAAAGGTAAAGACCATTTGGCATGACAATATAGATATCAGTAAAATAGATGGAAGTATTTTCAGTGCAGACATGGGTACACAAGACTTTTTGAAGTCGACTGAAGAAATAATAGATTAAGTAGGGCCAGTAGTATAGCCCTATGCTATAGTTTTAGCCCTATACTATAATTCATCATTTCTGAGTGTTGTCCTATGCAATAATTGAAGAAATTGACAGTAGATTATTTTTTAATAAGGAAGAGCTTTTGCCACAGCTTTTTATTTTGGTCAACATGCTCCAATAGAGATGAACATTAATGCTACAGTAGAGGATGGGAATACTTTCCAGGACAGTGTATTTGAGTAGAAATTGATTGTGCCATAGAAGAGATTGCCTTATATAGAAACTATTGAACCAAGAAGAAAGGCAGAGTATTTGTTGGTTGGTGGAGACAGTTTTAGAAGGAAATTAAAATCCTCTTCTGATTGATTATATTATCTTAGTGAACTAAAAGATAATCGGAAAAGGATGAAGGTAGAGAAAGACTGACAGACAAAAAGGGGGTGTTAAAGACATACTTGCAGATGGGATAATGTGTCGGGGTCTAGCCCCAGTGGATCCAGGGAAATTCGAAGTAGAGATGGCGTCGGCGAATACACTGGCTTTAATTAAATATTAATTAGAGATATAAAGAGTAATAGAATGAGGATAGCTCAGTGAGAAAATTCAGTGGAGAAAAGAGGCTGAATAACTTGGTTTACGTGGAAAGCTAATAAAATTCCAAAATAAGGAATTTACATCACCTACGTAGGCCGCAGGCGTCCTCCCGTTCTCCCGAAGGAGAGGAGACACTAAGGCCTCCCCGGTCAGATCTTAGAAGCCCAGGCATAATTAGTAGGCTTGACGAGCCTCCACGTTCCAGATGGGGATTTAGCCAGAAGGTGAGAGAAAGAATGACATGAGGAGACCAGTCTTTCGAGGAACTGATCCCATTTTTTATTTTTCCAGGGTCTGTTTTTATACACTGAGATGTTACACAAAAGTCACGCAGGGTCAGCAGTCCTGACTTTTATTAAAGTCAGGTGCTTCATATAAATGTATACAGAGGTCTTAGGGGTGTTACATCATCTTCTGGCCAGGGGGCCTGCTGACAGTTTATGACCCTCTTCTCGTGACAGTGGTCAGTCAACCAGAACACTTATTTCTCCAGGGGTGATTATTCTTAAAATAGACGCCACCTTCCGAAGGTACCAGATAAAGTTATATACCTATAGGATGAGGGTGTAGTGGGTTTTAATTAAGGAAGGAATTTGCTTAGCCTAAGGTCTAATGTGATTAATATCAAAGGTTAATACTTATTTCTTCTTTATATTCATTAATGTGTATAAGGGCAGGGGATGTGGAGACTTAGCAGCAAACATTGGCTCAACAAATGAAAAACCCTTCACCAATACAATTTCTAATCAGCCCACTATACTATACTAATAGTTTTCTAACTTCTCTAAAGAACCTGTTTTTAGAAGGTTTAAAGCATCTCGTGCCTCTCATGGTTGGGAGGCTGTGAACAATGTCCGGCAGGCTAGAGATCCTTCAGAGGAGTTTGTAGGTTGAAACACTCCTATCACACCCAGGAATTATTATTAACAGGAGCTCTAAGTTAACTCCTTCTCCGAAAGAGGTGGTGGGGGACAGCACCCAGTAAAGTCAGAGGTGTAGGTGAGAGCACGAAATAGTAAAGTAGGCAAGCTCTGGTTTTGGGGGTAGATGCTCGAGAATTTCCAGGGGGACTCCTGAGGCTTGATCCCGCCTTTGCATATGTCGAGCCTCCTTCCTCATGACCTTTGCCACGGGCGGAGTTCCTCACACTGGGTCCCAACAATAATGAATTCTCAAGAGAAGTATAGTAAATCGGGCAGCAGAGATGCTTCCCATTTAAGATTTGCAATTAAAAATTTAGAGCTAATCCAGTCAGTTGGGTGGCATCACCGACTCAATGAACATAAGTTTGAGCATGCTCTGGGAGTTGCTGATGGACAGGGAGGCCTGGTGTGCTACAGTCCATGGGGCAGCAAAGAGTTGGACACGACAGAGCGACTGAAAGCTGAATCTGGTCAGCATTGCTGTGTGGATTCCTTCAGCTTTGAGAAAACTCTCTGGTATAGAAGTAAAGTAGGTGCAGTTAAATTTATAGTTTACATAGGATTTTGGTGGTAATCTGGAAAGAAAGTAGGCAAGAGAGTTGATGATACATACAATCAGTTAATTCTATTGCTGAATCATGGACTCAGTTGTACTAGGAAGTGATGAAAAAGGCAGGGTTGTGAGTTGCAGAGATTACAAAAGGTGTCAGCCTCACAATTTTGGAGAACTTGGTGGGGTGGATAATTTTACCAATAAAAATACTTAAAGAAATGAATATAATGGCGTATAATACTTGATATCGGGATTTGATGTTGAAGTAGTTATTAGGAGAAGATTGTGACATACAACCATATGTTTGATGGCTTAGGCGAAGTATAGGACATAATTTTTTGGAGGTTAATAACCTGAGACATTTACCTGAAGCCCAAGGCATTCTAACTTTTAATTTTTTTAATTTGTCAAGTTTATATTTATCAACTGGTCCAAGATTAATCAACAGCAGATGAAATAAACATCATTAGAGTATCTACACTGTCTTATGTACTAAGGCAATTACTAGAGATAAAAGGAAATATAAGACTCCTTTTATTCAAGGAATTTTATCTCTTTGAGATGAAAATAAAGATCAGGAGAAATGGTGAAGAAGCAAGAGGAAGAGGAAATTTATAATTTGGCATTTTTATTATTTGTTTGTAATGACCATCTTTTCTGGTTACCTAATACATTTATTTTGGTTACAGTTTTTAAGTTATCTCTTCGAGTAAGTTACACACAGTCACAGAGTATCTATTCTTTAAATAACCTTGCAGGTGAGAAGCAAGATAAACCTATTAGGAAAAACAGCTATGGCAGAAAGCTAACCATATTGCATTGCTAATACATTTTCTAGATATTTCAGTAGAACTTCTAAAAAATATATCAGAGTTAATGTAATTTGCTGTTTTTATACAGTGTCCTGATCCATTAATCTCTGATTTTAAAATTTTATTTTTGTGTTGATAACATTTATTATTGACAGTGGAAGAACATTACTATATATAAACTTTTGATTATAGGTCCAGAATTGTGTCTTAGAGATAAGGACTTCTATTGCAATTTCAGAATATTGATGTTTTAATGTTGCACAATACAAGGTAACTATATGTGTTCTATGTGTATATATAATACAGATTAACATGTATTACATTAATTCAACATCACAGGGTATATTTTGATCAAGTGTGAGAAAATGTAAATTGTATTAACCAAAGAGAATTCATACTATACTTCATGCATAACATGGTTTTCTTTCCAGTACAAATGAATAAAAAGTGACTGTTGTTCCCATATGGAGACTAATTGGAATAATTTAAGCATTGGAATATTTTATTTAGCAGATAATTATATGACAGGGACCATGACAGGGACATGGTAAATTAATGGGGAAAAATAATTACTCAGATACTACTATAAAAAAGAAAAGTTGCCTCAATTGCCCGTTGTTGTTTTTTTTTAATTATTATTTTTCACCTGAGTTATGTGGCAGGTATTCATCCTTTGTTTTGCTTTGTGGATGATAACATTTTCCACATCCATTTATATATTCAGGAGATAGTTTTTGAGCAGCTTCTAGGTGTATGGGAAAAATATGAAATAACCTCAAATTCAAAAGGCATTACTCTTTTGTGGTGACTATTTTACAGAAAATATATGTATGTAAACCCTGTAACACTGTGAAGTCAGTTGCAAACCTACCACCTCAACCCCCATCAAAAAACTCCTTGTCACAAATGAAGCCATAATCATCTTTGCTTCTGGGGTGGTGGGCGCTGGTTTCATGAAAGATTTAAGAGAGGTCACGCTAGAGTTCATTAGGCAGACCATGAGTGGAGACAGCATTAGAACTGAAGGATAAAGCTATTAAAATTTTCCTCTCATTGTTTCTTAATCGCATTACTGGTTAGCTTTGCCTCTCACCATTCTGCCATATTGTTTTATGGACATTGTAATCCAACTGCAAGCCAAGGTGGATTTCCTGTGAACCTTATTATGCTCAAGGTCTGGGGCCTCTCACTTTTATGTGCCACTTCTATCTTTCTAATTTGGAGGTCCTAATTTAAATATGTTTCAATAAAATTTAGAAAAGTAAAGTATTTTACCTCAAATAGTTAAGACCAGTCCCTCTTCTCCTTCCTTATTCTTCTTCACTCTTTTCCTTGAGCTACAGAACAGTGGGTCCTGGGCATTTTGGGACTCCAGTCAAGGGTAAGTTACTTTGGCTTATTAGGACATAATCACATTGCTTATAATCATTTCTGTGTGTGTTTGGTTATTTCTGGCCAAAGTGCAATAGGAATACCTTCTAGGAACACTGTCACTTAGAGCACAGATTTATCTGCAACTGTGACATAGAGGTACAGGTAAGTATAGTCTATGCTTCTGGAATCTGGAAGTTTGTAGGCAGTAAAGGAGATACAAATCTTGAAATATACAGTGACAGATGCTACACTGGAAAGTGTATCCATTAATCAGATGTAGAATCATAAGCAAGGTTTTAGTTCTCATAACTACATAGTCAAAATGAATGTTCTCATCTGTCAGAAACCTAAGTGTGTGTGTGTATGCGTATATGTATGTATATATATATATATATGTATAACTGTACTCTTTCCTTTGTGAATTATGAAAAATAGAATTTATCAGAATTTGTATGTTTGCAGGGCCATAATATTTATAAGCAATAAATACAATGGTGTGTGAGGTAAAATTTTAATGAATCTCCACATATTGGATTGAATCTGAGAATATCTGACATATCAAATCTTGAGGATTATGGTAGTTCTACTCTTATAGTGCTTAAAGAAATAAAAATTCTGTGGATAAAACTTCAAATATGTATCAATAACTCAATGTGTAGTATATAGAAATAAGTTGTTTGAACATTGTTACTCAATAGATTATAGTGATTATTCTTTTTATTTGAATTTTTTGCCTCAGAATAATTGGTCCTGTACAAATTAGCATGTGACTAATAACAAGGAAAAAATATAAAATGATAGAAAGAAGACTGGTCGAAACTTTATTACCCAAACTCATTATATCTCCATAGGAAACTATGAATTTTATTATCAAAATTCATGAAATAACTTTTCTAATTGATAATGAAAATAAATAGCAACCAATTAGAGAAAAGACTAATGTTTTTACTTCTCTTCAGAAACAATTCTACAAAATCCTTGTCATACAAAGATGATAACAAGGGATATGCAACCAAATATGTATGGGGAAAAAATACAGATTTATGTCAGGTAGTTAATTTAATAAAAACACTGTATTATTTTTCTCTATATTTTGTAATATTTGTGGTATGTGCCACTTCCAGAGCTTCCCTGGTGACTCAAATGGTAAAGAATCTGCCAGCAATGCAGGAGACCTGGGTTCAATCCCTGGGTCGGGAAGGTCCCCTGGAAAAGGGAATGTCTCCCCACTCCAGTATTCTTGCCTTGAAAATTCCATGTACAGATGAGCCTGGTAGGCTACGGCCCATGGGGTCACAAAAAGTCCTCGAAACAGCATTTGTTGTGTTGATCACTGCTTCCTCCGGATATACTTTCTTCATTTGCTTCGGGGCACAACACTCTCATGGTTTTCTATCATAGTCTCAATACTTTTACTTCTCTATTTTATGCCCATACCTTCTGAAATTTAATATTTTATCTCAGAGCTGGATTGGTGCCAACAAAGTAACACAGTTGGTATTTCAGACACTTAAAGTTTCACTGGTAGCCTGAGCTCTCCAAGAAAACAGACTTCTCTACTCAACCTCCTACTCTGCCCCTCTGTGTGGGTATCTACTAAGCATCACAAACATAATATACTTCAAACTGAATCCTGATCATTTCGCCACAGCCTGCTCCTTCTGCAGACATCTAATTTCACTTCACAGCAATTCCTCTCTAGCCGTATCTTGTTTTGTATCTTTGCATAGACCTTGATTTTTTTTGCTGTAGTATCTCTAACACATCATGCATTCTTTCCCCTCAAAACGCTGGTGTTTTCATTCTCTTTTTCTGGAATACTCTTCCCCGAAATTTACAGGTTACTCAGTACCTCATAAAATTCAGGTCTTCATTTTAAATACTGCCTTCTCAATGAAATCTTCTTTGACTATTTAAAATTGAAGGTCCTATCCTAACAGTACTCAGTTCCTTTTTTCCTCATCTAATAACTTGTGTGTTATATTTATTTACTTTGTTTAAATATATATCTTGTTTATAGATTTATTTTTTACATATATCTCCTCTCATTAGAATGAAGGTAGGATTGTTTTTTCAATTACTGACTTTTCAATATGTAAAGTCATGTCCTCCACATAGAACTCCTTAATTTTTTATATTAGTTAAGTTTAAAATATTGTTCATTTATGTACTCCCCAAAAGTTATTTTATCACTGTGTACCCTTATTTTAAAGATTAATCTCAATTTTCAAAAGGTAGAAAGTGATTTAAAACCTTCACAATGAATGAATTGAGGTAACCAATAAATATTCCATTTATTTACATGATGTGATTTTCATATATTTTTTAAGATTATACTTATATAAATAATCATTATGATATTAGAATGGCAACAGTGGAAAAATTAAATATCAATCAGAGAAACATATGCAGTTGATGAATTTATTTGTATAACCATATAAAAACAAAATATACATGTGTTATGACACTAGCATCCATGCAAAAAAAAAAAGCCATAAACCCTGGTTATCTCAGGATATAAGAAGAATTTTACTCTCATTATTCATAGAAATATATCTGAAAGGTTGTATAAGTGGGACTAAAGCAAAACTTGAGATCCAATCCAGGCTTATTTCAATGCCTGACATACAATGTATTTAATTAGGAAACTTAAAGAAAATTTAGAATTTATTTCTAATTTGTGATATTTTACCCCTATAAGATTAAAATATACACATGAATATATCTATACCTGATTTAATATAACAAAAAATAACTCTTATTTCTCTAGGCAGGTATTCCCAAAGGCAAGCATATTCACATTGTTTTAATTTATAATTTTTTTCCATTTGAAAACTTTTCTAATGTCTATTTCAATATGCCTGTTCCTAATATGCACCTTTAAAATGAGAATTTAGGTAACATGAAAATATTCTTCCTAATAAAACTCATTTAAAAAAAAATCCTTCCAATTTTCACATTGCTTTTCAATAATATCTTTGGAAAGAATATTATCAATATATCAGTGATTAATACAGTCTATAATGTATTACTATAACAAATATGAAGTATTGAATATAGTGATTTATGAATTTTATGATATTTAATAATGTGGTGATATTGATTATTAATCAATGATTAATTGTTTGTGAAATAGCATACATAATATTATAGTTTGCTTATCAAACTAAGGGATATATTTATTTTATCCACATAAAATTAATCAGATTTCACCCTTTTTCTGTTTCAGAACTTCTTGTGTAATTACAGAAAATACTAACTTTCAAAATATCAAATCTGGTAAAATGCATACATTATATTGCCTAGACATGAATATTTTTGAACTTTATTTCAATCTCTCTAGAATTTATGAAACTACTCAAGTTTTTCACTTTTGTATACCAATTTAGCATTTTGTGTTTTTTCAGAATTAATGCATCTTGTCTCACTCTTCAAATTTATGTAGGTAATGATATTTATAATATTCCTTTATCATGTTTTAGTTTATATTAATTATTTCCCCTCCTTTATTCTGCATTTTTATTTGAAACACCTCTTTTTTTCCTCTGACAATTTTTGTTAGAGATTGTTTTGATACTAACATATTTCAGAGTACCAGCTTTCAATTTCAATAACATTAATCTTGTTTTTGTTGCTATTTATTTCACTCATATCTAACAGTCTTTATCATTTTGGTCCAGTGATTCAATTTTTTAAAAATTTTCATGTAAATATATACAGTGCTATTTATTTCCTTTGTGTTATTGGTATACCTGTGCATATTAGTTCTCTATTGCCCACTTAATGGCTTAAAATAACAAATATTATCTCAGAGCATGTATTGATCACAAATCCTGCTTAGTTTAGGTGGCTCAAAGTCTCAAGTGAAATTGAAGTCAAGATGGTGCTGCTGCTGCTAAGTCGCTTCAGTCGCGTCCGACTCTGTGCAACCCCATAGAGCCCACTAGGCTCCCCCATCCCTGGGATTCTCCAGGCAAGAACACTGGAGTGGGTTGCCATTTCCTTCTCCAATGCATGAAAGTGAAAAGTGAAAGTGAAGTTGCTCAGTCGTGTCTGATTCCTAGAGACCCCATGGACAGCAGCCCACCAGGCTCCTCCATCCATGGGATTTTCCAGGCAAGAGTACTGGAGTGGGTTGCCATTGCCTTCTCCAGTCAAGATGGTAGCAGGAGCCATTGTCTCTGATGGAGGCATTAGTGAGAATGATCTGCTTTAAGTCCCTAACAGTTGTTAGCTGGATTCAGTTCTTATGTTGGGCAGTGAATCAGACCCTTGCTCCCTTGGCATAGCTGTAAGGCAGCTTACAACATGCATCTTCAATGGAATAACACAACAAAAGGGCAGGTTAGAAGGAAGCCATTGAATTTTTTAATCTACATCTCAGAAATAATATCGCTTTTGTCATAGTTTAGTATTAAGAAGAGACTCTGTAGGCCTAGTTCACACTCAAAAACAGTATTATCCGATTTCATGAACACCAGGAGGTGGGAATCTTTTAGGGCCTTTATTGAAGTGCCTGCCATACTGTGTTTTGTTCATTTTGACATCTATTCTTCAACTGGCATTCAACTCTATACATCTTATAATTGACCTAAAGATTATTTTTAATATCAAATGCTGTTTGTTAATATTTTATATTTTAAATTAGTTATATAGGATTTTTAAACAACTATCACTTGTTTATTATTCCTAAGGTCCTAATTTATAGTTCAAGAAAGCTCAACCTCAAAATTGTTTATGGTTCTTATTTTTCATTTCTTGTTCCTCTGTCATTCAGTATATGCCTCCTTATGGCTTTTATAGCAATTAAGTATATTTTATACTGTTTTAGTTGATAGATTTATAAGACATTATAATCCTCCTTGTTTTAAAATGATACTAATAAATCTAAAGTATTGCAATAAAGTTAAATAACACTTTATAATCCCTAAACATTGAACACTTTGAAAGAGAAACCCTTACAAAATGCATCAGTACTTTCAAATTGCCATGTGTTATAGGGAATGATTTAAAGTTACTGGAGCACTTTATTTCTTTTAAATGTTTCAATTTGGAATTGAATGAAAGAGGACTTGAGAATGTATTTATTACTGAAAAAATATTACATATATAATCTCAAAACCTAAATAAAAAGTAAAGAATGAACAAAACTTTAATACATGAGTTCAGGATACTTTTTGCTAATATCTATTAGCTTTAGAATAAATGCATTTTCATTTTAAACATTTCTCTAACATTTTACATAATAAAGAGAATTTTCTAGCCATCCAGTGATGTAGAGAAAATACATTTTTAAGAATTTCTCTGATTTTTTTTTTCTGAAAAATGTGTTTGTATGCCATATCATTAGGAATAAAAGGAATTGGATGTGTTTAACACTGCTAATTTCCAGTGAAATCTAGGGCATTTTAAATGCAGGAATATTCTTTAAAATCAAGCAAACAATAACATTATCTTTGGGTGTTAAGTAGGTTGGGATTGATACAGTTTTGACTAAAGGCTAGTCTAAACCACACAGAAGTTAGATTTATAAACTATTCAATCAGCTGGCCAAATTTGGCAGGCTTCACTGAAAATTTGTGTAGAGAAACATCACTTGGATTTTTTTCATGTTCTCTGCAGATCCAATTATAATAAAATTTCCAAAAATATAAAATAATTTTACATTTTTCAAAGTATCTCTTTGTGTAGCACAGTTTCTTAAAAAAAAAAACAGGATTTCGAAGAAATAAATATACTGAGTTTTTGGCTAATGATGGTAAATTGAGCGTATGCTACCCTCTTTTTTTCTTAAACTCTATTAAAAGGAAGAGTATAGATAGTGGAAGGGAAGGTATTAACACACAATTTTATTAAAACTGAACTCTTTATATTGAGATAATTGTACATTCACAAGCAGTTATAAGAAGTAATACAGAGAGACCCTGTGCATCCTTTACTCATTTTCTTTCATAGTAACACTTCTGCGAACTATTAAATCACAATACCCGAACTTACTTTTCTTTACATCAAGGAACCTTCATATCACCTTTTTATAGATGCACCCACTTCTCTCCCACCCTCACACTTGACTGAACCCCTGACACCCACTGATCTGTTCACTACTTTTATAATTTTGTTATTTCAAGAGTGCTACAAATTCCACAGTGAAAAAAAAAAAAAAGCGTGCTGCAAGAATCATACACTATCAAAGTTTTAAGACTGCTTTTTTTCATTTGGTGTAGTTCTCTGCAGATTCATCAAAGCTGTTGTGTGTAACAATGTTCCATTCCTTTTGTTAGGAGTGTTCCATGGTACGGATTAACCACAGTTTTGTTTGTTTGTTTGTTTAAGCACCCATTTATTGAAGAACATCTAGGTATTTTCCAGTTTGGGGTTATTGTTAAAAAAAAAAAGAAGAAGAAGAAAACTTCTGTAAGCATTAATGTACACAGGGATTTTGTGAACATATCAATAATTCTTTGTGTGTGTGTACCTTGTGTTTTCTCTTAATGTGTGTGTATTAGTCGCTCAGTCATGTCCGACTCTTTGCGACCCCATGGACTGTAGCCTGCAAGATTCCATGGGATTCTCCAGTCAAGAATACTATAATGGGTAGGCATTTCTAATAGATGTCTCTTAATGGGGTTGTTTGCAGAGCAACAAATGAGAGATGAGAAAGAAGGATATCATCCCCTTTATGCCTACTGGAGTGATCCTCCTGCATCTTAAATATTCAACAAACTCTTCAAAAGAGAGTCCTCTGAGTTTAGCAGTCAATTGAATTTGATTCCTTCTAATATTGCATTAGCTCTTCTTCCATTCTATCTCATTCTTTTTTTTTTTTTTTTTAATTCTTGCTCCATAGGGTTGCGTTTCCTAATAAAGTAGTAGAACAAAAGTTTTATTTTTCTCAATATGCTTTCAGGGATACTGAAGTGAACTAAGATATCTTAGTCAAAAAATAATCACAGAGTGAAGAACTTTTAGAAAATAGAAAACATAAAATTGGATTTTAGATCAAATCAGTAGCACATTTTAGAATCAGACAAGAAGTATGTCTTCCCTGACCCCATATTTTAGAAGACCCCATTCTGGCTTTGTGTGCATGTCTCAGTCACTCAATCATGGCTGACTCTTAGATACACATGGACTGCAACCCACCAGGCTCCTCAGTCCATGGGATTCTCCATGGCAGGACTACTGGGCTGAGTGGCATTCCCTACCCCATGGAATCTTACCAACCCATGGGTTAAACCTGCATCTCCTACTCTGGAGTTGTTTTGGCTTTCAGTTCAGTTCAGTCACTCAGTCGTGTCCAGCTCTTTGCGACCACATGAACCGCAGCATGCCAGGCCTCCCTGTCCATCACCAACTCCTGGAGTTTACCCAAACTCATGTCCACCGTGTCAGTGATGCCATCCAACCATCTCATCCTCTGTCGTCTCCTTCTCCTGCCCTCAATCTTTCTCAGCATCAGGGTCTTTTCAAATGAGTTAGTTCTTCACATCAGGTGGCCAAAGTATTGGAGTTTCAGCTTCAACATGGGTCCTTCTAGGGGAACACCAAGGACTGATCTCCTTTAGGATAGACTGGTTGGATCTCATAGCAGTCCAAGGGACTCTCAAGAGTCTTCTCCAACACCACAGTTCAAAAGCATCAATTATTTGGTCCTGAGCTTTCTTTATAGTCCAATATTCACATCTATACATGACTACTGGAAAAACCATGGCCTTGACTAGATGGACCTTTGTTGGCAAAGTAATGTCTCTGCTCTTTAACATGATGTCTAGGTTGGTCATAAGTTTCCTCCCAAGGAGTAAGCGTCTTTTCATTTCATGGCTACCATCACCATCTGCAGTGATTTTGGAGCCCCAAAAAATAAAGTCAGCCACTGTTTCCCCATCTATTTGCCATGAGTGATGGGACCAGATGCCATGATCTTAGTTTTCTGAATGTTGAGCTTTAAGCCAAATTTTTCACTCTCCACTTTCACTTTCATCAAGAGACTCTTTAGTTCTTCTTCACTTTTTGCCATAAGGGTGGTGTCATCTGCATATCTGAGGTTATTGATATTTCTCCTGGCAATCTTGATTCCACCATGTGCTTCTTCCAGCCCAGTGTTTCTCATGATGTACTCTGCATAGAAGTTAAATAAGCAGGGTCACAATATACAGCCTTGATGTACTCCTTTTCCTATTTGGAACCAGTCTGTTGTTTCATGTCCAGTTCTAACTGTTGCTTCCTGACCTGCATATAGGTTTCTCAAGGGGCAGATCAGGTGGTCTCGTATTCCCATCTCTTTCAGAATTTTCCACAGTTTATTGTGATCCACATAGTCAAAGGCTTTGGCATAGTCAGTAAAGCAGAAATAGATGTTTTCTGGAACTCTCTCGCTTTTTTGATGACCCAGCGGATGTTGGCAATTTTATCTCTGGTTCCTCTGCCTTTTCTAAAACAAGCTTGAACATCTGAAATTTCACGGTTTACATATTCCTGAAGCCTGGCTTGCAGAATTTTGAGCATTACTTTACTAGCATGTGAGATGAGTGCAATTGTGCGGTAGTTTGAGCATTCTTTGGCATTGCCTTTCTTTGGGCTTGGA
>NW_011494919.1:9123733-9195411 GCF_000754665.1 Bison bison bison | reverse complement strand
TTCACGGTTTACATATTCCTGAAGCCTGGCTTGCAGAATTTTGAGCATTACTTTACTAGCATGTGAGATGAGTGCAATTGTGCGGTAGTTTGAGCATTCTTTGGCATTGCCTTTCTTTGGGCTTGGAATGAAAACTGACCTTTACTTGTCCTGTGGCCACTGGTGAGTTTTCCAAATTTGCTGACATATTGAGGACAGCACTTTCACAGCATCATCTTTTAGGATTTGAAATAGGTCAACTGGTATTTCATCACCTCCACTAGCTTTGTTCATAGTGATGCTTCCTAAGGCCCACTTGACTTCACATGCCAGGATGTCTGGCTCTAGGTAAGTATGAGTGATCATACCATCGTGATTATCTGGGTCATGAAGATCTTTTTTGTACAGTTCTTCTGTGTATTCTTGCTACCTCTTCTTAATATCTTCTGCTTCTGTTAGGTCCATACCATTTCTGTCTATTACTGAGCCCATCTTTGCATGAAATGTTCCCCTGCTGCTGCTAAGTCGCTTCAGTCATGTCCGACACTGTGCGACCCCATAGACGGCAGCCCACCAGCCTACGCTGTCCCTGGGATTCTCCAGGTAAGAACACTGGAGTGGGTTGCCATTTCCTTCTCCAGTGCATGAAAGTGAAAAGTGAAAGTGAAGTCGCTCAGTCGTGTCCAACTCTTAGCGACTCCATGGACTGCAGCCTACCAGACTCCTCCGTCCATGGGATTTGCCAGACAAGAGTACTGGAGTGGGTTGCCATTGCCTTCTCCAAAAATGTTCCTTTGGCATCTCCAATTTAATTGGCCATAATTCTCCCCACTAGATGAAGCTTTTCAATGAGCAAAGTTGTGATACCCATGTGCTAAGACTCCACTTCAAACGTTCCTGAAATTCCCTGCACAAGTGGCTATGGGACTCCTTTCCAGACCTTAGATTTCACCTGAGTAAGGAGCATCCTACTGGTATATATTTTTCAGGGTCCAAGGCTTGCCAAAGGCAGCTGTTTTTAAGTAATATAATTTGAACTTGGATATGGTGGTAGAGATGTTTCTGTACATGTGTTGAGGTAGGTATGTGAAGAGGAAAGGTCAAACTGTGGAGAGGAATAGGGTTATCCCTCTTCACCATTGTATCTTGGCATGGACCTCTAAGGAGCTTGAAAATTTAAAATTTTAAACTGGCCATAAGGGTTTTATGCAGGTATTTTTTATTAAGGTAGGAGGATAGAATATATTTTTCATGATATGTTATTATTGTTATTATTCTTGGCCTCACCATGTATCTTATGAGATCTTACTTCCCTGACCAGTAATTGAACCCAGGCTCCTAGGAGTGAGAGCTCCTAGGATTGAGAGCTCCAAGTCTTAACGGGAGTACCAGAGAATTAATATTCATGTATGTTAGCATGACATAATATTTTCTATTTAGGCATATGCTATGTGGATCTTCATTTTTTCTTTTGCCCCAAACCCCATGAAAATTCATGACTGAAACTAAAGGATGTTTATTAATGGTAGCAGGACTATAGACTAAATCAGAAAATTTCCAAGATATTCGAATAAAATATGAGGATTATCAACGAAACATGTCTGGTAGGCTCAGTTTAAGAAGCAAGACATCTATCTGCATTGTAACAGTAGAATTTATGGAAAAAATGACAAAGAGGAAAGAAAAGATAAAAATGATTATTATAATAATACAAGAAAAGTTTCCAAGTCAGAGAGTCATGGTTTTCCAGATTGATAACTCCTATCATAAATTCAGAACACTGCAGGAAAAAAAATTCCATCCCAAGAAATTTCATCAAGAATATCAGAACATTTGACATAATGAGAAAATCCTATAAGTATTAATATTTCAGCAGGGGTGGAGGAGGGAAAACAAACACAAAGGGCAATGGGAGAAAAAATGTGAATTGCATTGGAATTCTCAACAGCACAGGAAGCTATGCAAGATGTGTAAGAACGGAATAAAAGTTTCACATATATATATATACTTAGAAAATTTACCTCTTGTAAACCACTCCTTAGAAGTCTAGTAGAGGACATGCATTGATAAACAAGGATATGTACAGAGCATAAAAACTTCCAGTCCTAAAAATATTTTCTTCTTACGGTGATGATGAAGAGAAATTGCAGGAAGACAGTTTTGCAGCATAATTTGAGCCACCTGTCTAAAGGACATATGTTTCCACATATAAATATTTCAGAAATAAACATTGTAGGTGCATTTTACAATATCCTGAACAAGAGGATCTCAGCCTTGAATAACTAGCAGAAGTGTAGGTAGCACATTAAAAGCTCAAATGTGCTATGGGGAAGGTGACATCTCTTCAAAAGATCTTTTTTTGTTTAGCATTCTGGAAAACACTGAATTGATGAGTAGGCATAGCTGCTGAAAGGGCTTCCCTGGTGGCTTAGTGGGAAAGAATCCACCTGCAATGCAGGAGACATGGATTTGATCCTTGAGTCATTAAGACCCCCTGGAAGAGGGCATGGCAGCTGACTGCAGTATTCTTGCAGCGAAAACCCCATGGACTGAGGCACCTGGCAGACTGCAGTCCATGGGGTCGCAAAGAGTCAGACACAACTGAAGCTACTGATCGTGCACACACATAGCTGCTGATCTGTAAGTCTCAGGCAGAGCTCTATAACACAAGTGAAGTCATTCAGTTGTGTCCGACTCTTCATGACCCCATGGACTGTAGCCTGCTACACTCATCTGTCCATGAGATTTTCCAGGCAAGAATACTGGAGTGGGTTGCAATTTCCTTCTCCAATTATAACACAAACCTTTGCAGGATAAACTAAATGTAATTCATGTTCTTTTACCATTGTTTGGTAAATTGACTCTTATTATACCTTATTTTCTGACATTGAATAAGAAAACATTTTTTATGAAAAATATTTAGAGTGTGAAACAAGTCCAAGGAGAGATTTTTAACACTACTGAGTTTTAAACTTAACAATCTAGACAAAAGTTAAAAGGATTATGTTATACTTTTTCCATAATTTTTTTATTACTTCCTTTTTTGTTCTTCTTTTTCTTTCCTTGAGATTACATATTCTTCTGTCTCTTTAGCTCTTGTGCTTGTAAAATAGTTCTATGTACTTTGCTATTGTTACTGAAGCAGGACCAACTATAAAGCTAATTATCAAGTTAATCTGCCAAGTTAATATTAATAATATCTACAGTTCTGTACTAGGTATCATGCTACACATAAACTGTGATGCTTAGTTTTAGGAGTCAACTTGGCTAAGCCACAATGCCCAGGTGTGTGATGAAATATTATTCTGGATATTTCTGTAATGACGTTTTAGGGTGAAATTAAGCAGGGCGAAGGCTAACAGAGTTTTGCCAAGAGAATACACTAGTCATAGCAAACACCCTCTTCCAACAACACAAGAGAAGATTCTACACAAGGACATCACTATGGTTAATACCAAAATCAAATTGATTGTATTCTTTGCAGTCAAGGATGGAGAAGCTCTATATAGTCAGCAAAAATAAGACTGGAGCTGTCTGTGGCTCAGGTATTGAACTCCTTATAGCCAAATTCAGACTTAAATTGAATAAAATAGGGAAAACCACTAGACCATTCAGGTATGACCTAAACCAAATCCGTTATGACTATACAGTGGAAGTGAAAATAGGTTCAAGGGATTATCTGATAGACAGAGTGCCTGAAGAACTATGGATGGAGATTTGTGACATTGTACAGGAGGCAGTGATAAAGACCATCCCTAAGAAAAACAAATGCAAAAAGGCAAAATGGTTACCTGAGGAGGCTTTACAAACAGCTGTGAAAAGAAGAGAAGCAAAAGGCAAAGGAGAAAAGGAAAGATATACCCATTTGTATGCAGAGTTTCAAAAATAGTAAGGAGAGATAAGAAAGCCTTTCTCAGTATCAATGCAAAGAAATAGAGGAAAATAATAGAATGGGAAAGACTAGAGATGTTTTCAAGAAAACTAGAGATACAAAGGGAATATATCATGCAAAGATGGGCATAATAAAGGACAGAAATGGTTTGGAGCTAACAGAGCAGAAGATATTAAGAAAACGTGGCAAGAATACATAGAAAAACTATACAAAAAAGATCTTCACAACCCAGATAACCATGGTGGTGTGATCATTCACCCAGAGTCAGACATCCTGAAATGTGAAGTCAAGTGGGCCTTAGGAAGCATCACTACGAACAAAGTTAATGGAGGTGATGAAATTCCAGTTGAGCATTTCAAATCCTAAAAGATGATGCTGTGAAAGTGCTGCACTCAATATGCCAGCAAATTTGGAAAACTCAGCAGTGGCCGCAGGACTGGAAAAGGTCAGTTTTCATTCCAATCCCAAAGAAAGGCAATGCCAGAGAATGCACAAACTACTGCACAATTGCACTCATCTCACACACTAGCAAAATAATGCTCAAAATTCTCCAAGCCAGGCTTCAACAGGATGTGAACTGTGAACTTCCAAATGTTCAAGCTGGATTTAGAAAAGGCAGAAGAACCAGAGATCATATTGCCAACATCTGCTGGATCATGGAAAAAGCAAGAGAGTTCCAGAAAAAACATCTACTTCTGCTTTATTGACTATGCAAAAACCTTCGACTGTGTGGATCACAACAAACTGTGCAAAATTCTTCAAGAGATGGGAATACCAGACCACCTGACCTACCTCCTTAGAAATCTGTAGGCAGGTCAAGAAGCAACAGTTAGAAAAAGACATGGAACAATGGACTGGTTCTAAATTGGGAAAGGAGTACATCAAGGCTGTGTATTGTCACCTTGCTTGTTTAACTTTTATACAGTGTACATCATGCGAAATGATAGGCTGGATGAAGCACAAACTGGAATCAAGGTTGCCCAGAGAAATATCAATAACCTCAGATATGCAGATGATACCACCCTTATGACAGAAAGCGAAGAAAGACTAAAAAGCCTCTTGATGAAAGTGAAATAGGAGAGTGAAAAAGTTGACTTAAAGCTCAACATTCAGAAAACGAAGATCATGGCATCTGCTCCCATCACTTCATGGCAAATAGACGGGGAAACAGTGGAAACAGTGACAGACTTTATTTTGGGGGCTCCAAAATCACTGCAGATGGTGACTGCAGCCATGAAATTAAAAGATGCTTGCTCCTTGGAAGAAAAGCTGTCACTAACCTAGAGAGCTTATTAAAAAGCAGAGACTTTACTTTGCCAACAAAAGTCCATCTAGTCTAAACTAGGGTTTTTCCAGGAGTCATGTATGCAAGTGAGAGTTGGACCATGTAGAAAGCTGAGCGCTGAAGAATTGATGCTTTTGAACTGTGGTTCTGGAGAAGACTCTTGAGAGTCCCTTGGATAGCAAGGAGATCCAACCAGTCCATCCTAAAGGAAATCAGTCCCGACAATTCTTTGGAAGGACTGATGCTGAAGCTGAGACTCCAACACTTTGACCACCTGATATAAAGAACTCACTCATTTGAAAAGACCCTTATGCTGGGAAAGATTGAAGGTGGGAAGAGAAGGGAATGACAGAGGATGAGATTGTTGAATGGCATCATCAACTCAATGGACAGGAATTGGATTGAGCTCCTGGAGTTGGTAATGAACAGGGAGGCCTGACCTGCTGCAGTCCATGGGGTCACAAAAGTTGGACACGACTGAGCGACTGAACTGAACTGAATACATAAACTGTTGGGCTTTGAGTAAAGCAGATTGCTCTACATATGTAGATAGGCCTCTTCTAGCTGTTTAAAATCCTGAATCTGGTGAACAAATTCCCATCTTCCTCTGAGCAAGAGAGAATCCTGTCAGAGGCCTCTCTTCAGGTTTCAACTACATCAGTTCTGTTCACTTCAGTCACTCAGTGGGGTCCAACTGTTTGTGACCCCATGGACTGCAGCACACCAGGCCTCCCTCTCCATTACAAACTCCTGGAGTCCACCCAAACTCATGTCCACTGTGTCCGTGATACCATCCAACCATCTCATTCTCTGTCGTCCCCTTCTCCTCCTGCCTTCAATCTTTCCCAACATCAGGGTCTTTTCAGATAAGTCAGTTCTTCACATCAGGTGGCCAAAGTATTGAGTTTCAGCTTTAGCACCAGTCCTTTTGATGAATATTGAGGACTGATTTTCTTAGGATGGACTGGTTAGATCTCCTTGCTGTCCAAGGGACTCTCAAGATTCTTCTCCAACACCACAGTTCAAAAGCATCAATTCTTTGGTGCTCAGCTTTCTTTATAGTCCAACTCTCACATCCGTACATGACCACAGGAAAAACTATAGCCTTGACTAGACGAACCTTTGTTGGCAAAGTAATGTCTCTGCTTTTGAATATGCTATCTAGGTTGGACATAACTTTCCTTCCAAGGACTAAGCGTCTTTTAATTTCATGGCTGCAATCACCATCTGCAGTGATTTTGGAGCCCATTAAAATAAAGTCTGTCACTGTTTCCACTGTTTCCCCGTCTATTTGCCATGAAGTGATGTGATACAATATTTATTTTTCTCTTTCTGCATTCACTTTGTGTTGACTACAGCTGAAATTTATTCATTTTTATGGCTGAGTAATATCCATTGTATATATGTACCACCTCTTCAGTATCCATTCATCCACTGATGGACATTGTATGTTTACACACATATATGTAATCTTGAAAAATAGTACTGATGAACCTATTTGCAGGGAAGGAATGGAGATGCAGACGCAGACAATGGACTTGTGGACACAGAGGGGGAAAGAGTGTAAGACGAATTGAGAAAGTAGTATTTATATATATACTGACATATATACACTATCATATATAATACATATAGCTAGTAAGAAGCTGTTATATAACATAGGGAGCCCAGCCTGGCACTTTGTGGGGACCTATAGGGTTGGAAGGGGAGGGAGGAGGGAGGCTCAAAAGGGAGGGGATGTATGTATACTTAATGGAAGAAATCAACACAACATAGTAAAGCAATTATCCTCCAATTAAAAAATATTAAAGAAATGAAAAAATAACTTCAGCTCCAATATTGACTCTGTCTGAGTCTCCAGGTAAATTACCTTTGGACTCTTTCCTGAGCCTCCAGCCTACTGGTCTCTCCCGCTCCCCTCCACCACCCCATCAGACTTTGTACCTACCAAGCCCCCATAATTAAATAGTTAATTACCTAAAATAAATCTTTGCCTATGTATATATGCATACCTTTTATTGATTATGTTTCTCTAGATAACCACTACTAATAAACCAATCTGTTCTCTCTCTCTCAAACAGAAACACACACACAAAATTATATAGTAGATTCTTTCATTTTTCCCATTTTACAGATAAGAAACCTGAGGTTTACTTAATTTGCCCAGTATCATACATTAAGTAGCCTTCCCTGGTGCCTTAATCCATAAAGAATCTGTGTGTAATGCAGGAGAGGTGGGTTTGATCCCTGGCCCACAAAGACCTTGATTTCCTACCTTTGCATTCCAGTCCCCTGTAATGAAAAGGATATCTTTTTTTGGTGTTAGTTCTAGAAAACCTTGTAGGTATTCATAGAACCATTCAACTTTATTTGGCATTAGTGGTTGAGGCATAGGCTTGAATTACCTTGATGTTGAATTGTTTGCCCTGGAAATGAACCAAGATCATTCTGCGGTTTTTGAGATTGCATCCAAGTACTGCATTTTGGACTCTTGTTGACTATGAGGGCCACTCCATTTCTACTAAGGGATTCTTTTCCACAGTAGTAGATATAATGGTCATCTGAATTAAATTTGCCCATTCCCATCCATTTTAGTTCAGTAATTCCTAAGATTTGGAAGTTCATTCTTGCCATCTCCTGCTTGACCACATCGAATTTACCTTGATTCATGGACTTAACATTCTAGGTTCCTATACAGTATTTTCTTTACAGCATTGGACTTTACTTTCACCACCAGACACATCCACAACTGAGTGTCATTTCTGCTTTGGCCCAGCCACTTCACTTTGGAGCTTAGTAATTGCCCTTCACTCTTCCCAGTAGCATATTGGACACCTTCCAACCTGGGCGGGAGCGGCTCCTTTTCTAGAGTCATATCTTTTTGCCTTTTCATACTATTCATAAGGTTCTCCTGGCAGGAATACTGGAGTGGTATGGCATTCCCTCCTCCAGTGCACCATGTTTTGCCAGAACTCTCCACTATGACTGGCCCGTCTTGGATGGCTCTGCACGGTATGGCTCATAGCTTCACTGAATTATGCAGGGCCCTTCACCATGACAAGGCTGTGATCCATGAAGTGGAAAATGTATGTAAGTGTGGCATAAACATATAAAAGTAAGGCACTAAAATGTAAAATGCCTAAATTTTTATGAGTATAAACAATCATAGATTGATACTTTTCATACCTAAACACAGCATTTTTGTTTTTATATTTGCCAACAATATAGCTAGGAAAAGTAAAATGTAAACTATTTTGAATATTTTAAAATGTTTAAACTTATAAATTAATGAACATTAATAGTGATTTGGAGATAGAATAAAACATAAGTAGATTAAAAACAGAATAAATCCATTAATCACACAATGCTAAGGAGCTATTGTTTATATATTTTTTAATTTAAGTATCATTGATTTACAATATTGTATTAATTTCTGCTGTACAGCAAAATAACTCAGTTATATATATATGTATTCTTTTTTATATTATTTTCCATTATGGTTTATCTCAGACTGTTGAATATACTTACCTGTGCTATATAGTAGAAACTTGCTCTTTATCCCTTCTGTATGTAATAATTTGCATCTACTAACTCCAGACTCCCAATCCATCCCTCCCCAATCCCCACCTTGACAACCACAAGTCTGTTATCTATGTCTGTGAGTCTGTTTCTGCTTCATAGACAGTTTCATTTGTGTCATATATTAGTTTCTATATATGAGTGATATGATACTTTTCTCTTTCTGAGTAACTTCACTGAGTCTGATAGTCTCTAGTTGCATTCATGTTGCTGCAAATGGCCTTGTTTTGTTTTTTCTTGTGGTTAAGTTATAGCCCAGTGTATATATGCACCACATATTCTTTATCTATTCATCTGTTAATGAACATGGAGGTTGTTTCCAGGTCTTGGCTATAGTGAATAGTGTTGCTATGAGTATATGGGTGCATTTATCTTTCTGAATTGGAGTGTTGTCTGTATATATGCCCAGGAATGGGATTACCGGATCATTTGGTAATTCTATTTTTAGTTTTCTGAGGAGCCTCCATACTGCTCTCCAGTTCTCTGCACCAACTTACATTCCCACCAACAGTGTAGGAGGGATCTCTTCACACTCTCTCTAGCATTTGTTAGTTTTAGACTTTTTAATGATGGACATTTTGGCTGATGTGATGTGATACCTCACTGTAGTTTTGATTTTTAATATTTATTTCATTTTAAAAAATATTTGAAATTTAATATCCAATATTTTAAATTAAGGGAATATTGGTCACTAACTTTTAATACATTAGTGTATTCTCATTTTATAAAATATTCTTCAAAATTAGGATAATTATTGTTTTTCTATTATATCAATAGCCTTCTGTAACAGTTTATTTAATTACACTTAAATATTTAGATACTTAGATTTCTGGCTTTAGATATTTAGATTTCTACGTTTTTACATGTTATATATAATACTTTTTTGAACAGTTTTGTATATAATATTGAAGATCCTTTGTGCACTGCTTTATTTTCTTAATACAAATTCCCATAACTGAAGATACAGATCAAATATTGTCTGAGAAAAAATAATTAACATTTAAAAGTTATTTGTGAAATTCCCTTTTTTACTTATCTCTAAATCTATATGTTTTAAATATTAATTTTGTTTACAAATATAATTTACTATTTTATGTTCAGTTTAAAATAGAATACTTTCTATTATGTAATTGGCTATTTCCACTTAGAAATACAATAAAGTATGTTGTTTTAAATTGCTTTAATGTTATATGAAAAACTTAAAATATTAATTTTAATCCTGATTGAATTTTGTGACAAAATTACAATGCCCTGATAAACCAACAGAAAAATAATATCTTAAATATAGTTTTGCAATTGTTGACCCATTACTATAGTTTAATTTTTCAGAGAAAATGAAGTACCCAAAACTATCTAATTTTAAAGTGCCAAAGCAGAATACTATGAAACCAAATGCAGCTTTTGTGTAATGATGGATGCTTTAAAGCTCCTTCCTTAATTGTGATAATTTGGAACAAATTAGGGAGTCTTCTAATGAGCAATAGTCTAGTCACACAGCTCTTAAGAGTGCTAAATCACTGAGCAAGGACATTTGCTGAGCAGGACTCACAGGTCTGGGAATGTTTAGTTAACAGAAGGTCAAACTAAAATGACTGTTTTTATCTTCCTAATGCTATTAGAATGGCTCACTTTGCTTTTGTGAATGTTATAATTGAGATTTTACTTTTAAAGCACAAAACAATATATTGGTGACATTACTCTGTAATTACAGAATTAATATAATTTCTCTAACAACATTCTCTATTAAAATCAAATTGCTGTTTTGCATTGTTTCGGCTTACTTCCAATATAATTTTATTTTGAGTTCTCTTGATCCATACTAGTGCTCTTTGAATGCTTTGTTCTAAATAGCAATAGGCATTTGACAGTAGTGACTCATTGGAGTTCAGTAAAGGGTCAAGGATTCTAGAGGGCAGCTTAGCAGGTGGGATTCCCACAGCAGATGAGTCTAAAATGAGATGTCATACAGAAAGTGCTGTCCTCACCTACAGTGTAAGCAGTCGGCAGAGGTTTTATTAAACTGGATATCTCAAAAGAGATTTGTTTTAAAGGTATATACCCCTGTACTCAGGAAATGTATGTCATCACTGATTTCTTTATTCTAAAACTGGATTATTTTTTAAATAAGCTAACTATTCGCTATATTCTAGGCAACTGAATATAATTTGCTAACCAATACATTCATAAACTTTTTGTTATTTACAAATTATAAAAATAATTATCTGGAAATAAAGAACAGATCCAAAGCTCTAAAGCATGATGAAGAAATAGAGACTTGACAGAACCAAGCAAGCTAATTCAAAATGTACACATACACACACATGCACACACATACACACACACGCACACACACACACACTTAAATTTTAGTTTGGAAGTCTCAGATCAGCTTATAATGAATCTGTCTATAAAGACCAGTTTGCTATAATTATCCCAAGACTTGAAATGCCCGTATTCAGAAAAGGGATAAAAGGTTTCATGCTAGCAAAAAGTGTTGTCCACATTTCACATGTTAACCATTGAACCAAAGAGAAAGTAATTTTCTCTTTCTCCTACATGGAGGGTATGATCTTTTTGTGGTTAGTTATCAGTTGTGAGGCTTTCCCTGGTGGCTCAGACAGTAAAGAATTCACCTGTAATGCAGGAGACTCAGGTTCGATCCCTGGGTCAGGAAGATTTCCTGGAGAAAGTAATGACTACCCACTCCAATATTCTTGCATGGAGAATTCTATGGACAGAGGAACCTGGCAAGCTATAGTCCATGCGGTAGCAAAGAATCAGACACGATTGAGTGAGTAACACTTTCACTTTCATCAGTTTTGAATGCAATAATTTTGAGTTATTGGTGAAGGTTTGTACAATGCTAGGTTTGCTGTAGTTAGAAACAAAGGAAAGACATTTTGAGAAAATAAATTCATACTTATTACATTATGGAAGATACATTTTCAAATATATATTCTAAGAATATAATTTTTGCATTTAGAAAACTGCAGTGTTCCAGGATTTGCCTGGAGAATCCCAGGGACAGAGGAGCCTGGTGGGCTGCTAGAGTCAGACACGACTGAAGTGATTTAACAGCAGCAGCAGCAGGATTTCTCATTAAATGTCTTTGTAACTTGTCTAATTTATAATTTTCATTCCTCAAAATGAACTTTTAAGTTTGTATTAATAATAAATTCATAGTTGATGGGAGTATATTAACTTATATTTGGTTAACTGAAGAGCCCATTCTGATAAATTTCTAAAACAAAGGAACTGTCTATGATAAATTGGAGTTTGCTACTTATAGCATAGAGGGAAAACTTGCTTTCAAATTCAAATGTCAATTATAAGATGAATAACTTCTTGGAAACTAAAGTACAGGATGATTACTATCATTAATAATACTGTTTTCAGAAATGATACAAATGAACGTATTTACAAACAGAAACAGACTCACAGACTTAGAAAATGAGCTTATTGTTGTGGTGGAGATGGGGGTGGGGAGCAGGGAAAATGGAGGAAGGGATAGTTAGGGAGTTTGGGGTGGATATGTACACACTGCTATAATTAAAATAATAACCAACAATGACCTACTGTATAGCATAGAGAACTCTGCTTAATGTTATGTGGCAGCCTGGATGGGAGGGAGTTTAGAGAAGAATGGATACATGCATATATATGGCTGAGTCCCTTTGCTGTCTGCCTGAAACTATCACAGCATGAATAATTGTTTATACTCTAATATAATTTTTAAAAGTAAAAATGTATATGAAAAATATATATTCCAATATAAAATAAAAATAGTAATAATAATGCTATTTTTATGTTTGAAATTTGTTAAACGTGTATATCTCATGTTTTATAACCATGTACACATGAAAAATAGTAAAAAATTGGGATCTATATGAGGTTATAGATGTATTAAACCATGGTAATCACTTCAAAATACATAGGTATATCAAATCATTGCATTGTATACCTTAAAAGTATGCAATTTTTAATTGTCAATTATACCTTAATAAAGTTTGGAAAAATTAATGGCAGTCTTTTCTACTTCTATTCTTATTTTTCTTAGTCTAAATTGTCTAGCCTCAATAAAATAAATTTTAATTTCTAATAACATGAAATAAAAATATGCACATGCTGTGTTTGTTGATTTAAGTAAGTGACTTCAGTCTATTCTTCTCTTTTGATTATACATTCTACATGTAGGCAGACATATATGATTTTCTCTCATCCAATCTGAGGAGGTGAAAAATAATTTGCACTGTAGGGTATCACTATTTTTGATAGCACAAACTTACTCAGATTATATTTGAGAAAATTAGAGACAGAAACATATAATCTCCATTAGTACACCTACTTTTTTTTCACAGAAGTTCATAGTTGTTTCATCCTATTTAAATCTATTACTCTTGAATACTTCTAGGAAGAGACAAAGAGCAATCAGTTCTCTCTTTACCTACTTATGTAACAAGCAAATTAATTAGCAAAATGATTATTTTTAATTGCTTTATAAGTTATAAAAAATATGTATTCATGATGTTCTAGGCTTTCAGGAGGTGGTAGTTAATTTTTATGTTTTTTGCTTCTATTAAACAATATAAGAGAATAATGAAAATATTTTAAAATTGAGGGAAAATCACCCATAATCCAATACTAACATTAGTTGATAGTTGACAGAATCATATTAAAATATGTGTGGTATTTTAATTATGAGATATAAAGAGATGTCATATAGTTTTGTATTATTGCAGATATATTTGTGCTAACACTCCACTTATCGTGCTTTCTTTTTTTTTTAATTGCATTCTTAGGTTAGTTCTTTACATTGAAATCTTGGCAATGAAACATTTGTTATTTCCTTAACATAAAACTAAATTCCATTATGAAGCAATACTTTTTCTTAAAACCTACAAAGATTTAAAAAATACATATTCTCTCAAATTGCTTATTTTCCACATATGTGTGTGTGTGTGTATGTGTGGTGTATGTGTATACATGTATATGGCTTTGCACACACATTGGTCATCAATCATTTCTTTTAAAGATGTTATTTATATGAATTTTTTAAAGTAAGTGTTTGCATTTATATGTGTGCATATCCAGCATTTTTATGACTTTACACAAAGTTTTAATATTTGCTTAGATTCTTTGTTAGCAAAAGAAATAAAAAGTTTAATCAATCATCATAATAGGAGTCCATATTTTGTATCTAGATGTACTCTTGTCGAAAAAAAAAAGGCAGTTCATTGAAAGCAGCTAGCAAGAATTGTAGAGGGTATGAGATTTTTACCTTAATGCAAACTCACAATTTATCTTGCCACAGTGTCACAGATGTTAGTAGAATACTGGTGACTCTTGGCTCAAAGGCAACAACATGAAAGACAGTATGAGAATTTCATGTTTTCCTCTGTTTTTTCTTGTCCCCCAGTTCCCATGACAGGAGATGCTGAGGGGAACCCAGGTAGTTGCTGCATGCACAGTGGGTTTGTGTCACAGGTGAGGAACCCTGTGCATAGGAAACCCCCATCTTAAAAGGGGGTAACTGTAACTCTCTCCAATGTTTGGTCTGAAGGGATATGTTATCTTTATAATCCTGGTTTGGAAACATCCCAGGAGACACACTGTCTCTAACTTCTAAGGCTTTATATATATGCTGCTGCTGCTGTTGCTGCTGCTGCTGCTGCTGCTAAGTCGCTTCAGTCGTGTCCGACTTGGTGCGACCCCATAGACGGCAGCCCACCAGGCTCCCCCGTCCCTGGGATTCTCCAGGCAAGAACACTGGAGTGGGTTGCCATTTCCTTCTCCAACGCATGAAAGTGAAAAGTGAAAGTGAAGTCGCTCAGTCGTGTCCGACTCTTAGTGACCCCATGGACTGAAGCCTGCCAGGCTCCTCCATCCATGGGATTTTTCCAGGCAAAAGAGCACTGGAGTGGGGTGCCATTGCCTTCTCCATTAAATATATGACTATCCTCAAACAGCAATTAAGAATATAGCTATCAATGCTTCACAAAATATACACATGCATAAGAATCTCATCAAGAATTCTCAGATTGGAAACTGCTTGGTCGTCCGGTGGTTAAGAATCTGCCTTCCAAAGCAGGGAATTTGAGTTTGATTCCTAGTTGGGGAGCTAAAGATCCCACATGGTATGGGGTAGCTAAGCCCCCATGCCACAACTAAGCCAAGGACACAGCCAAAATTTAATTAATTAATTAATTTTAAAAAGAATTATCTTCAGTTGTCTTATACATATCATTGCATATAATCCACAAAACTCACAAAACCTTCAAAATTTGAATGTTAATAAGTTACTCTCAGTTGATGAACCAAAAGCCACAATTTCACAAGCTAGGCCAAGTAAAGGAGTCAGAATAGAGCAATCTTTACTAATTAAGGTTATAAATGTTCTCTTCAATAACAAATTAGATTGTGAGCTCTTTATATAAAAAATTGACTTTAAACACTTGTAATTCTTTAAGGGTAAAACAGTAAACCTGGTACTTATTAACATCTAATTGTAAATGTTTCTTATTTTCAATTTCTCAGCATCAATTACTTTGGATAAATGCCCACCTCTATACTGAGCGACCCTGGTAGACTGCCAACCACCAGACCCACATGAAGCAAAAATGCACAGAACAGTAACTGGCACAGAGCAAAGGTATATGTTAAGTATTAGTTATGTTAATTGTAAGTATTTGTTATATTAATAAAATTGATTAAACTCTACATGATGTCATGCTTAAAAAATTTATGTTGAATTTATCAAATCTTAATTTTCTCTGAATTTTGAGTGGATAATTTGCTATTACTATTCAAAATTCAAAATGTATGAATTACAAAGCAATTATTTTTCAATTCTGGTCTCTCAACTATCTAGGTTTCCTCATTATAAGCTAACAATATTATTAATGATCTTATCTTCTGGAGAAATGTTATGTTTATATAATAAAATATATGCATATTCAGAAATATGCAAATTAATCTCTTCTCATTTTAATACAAATGATAGCAAGTCATACCTAGTATTCTTGTCTTGCTTATTTCACTTAAGTACACCTCTAAGAGATCATTTTCCACTGAACACTTATGGAGATTTCTTATTTGTTTTACAGCCCTATACTATGCCATTTTATGGATTTATAGTGACTCTAAACCTTTTTATTGATAGACATTAAGATAATTTCTAATATTTTGCTTTTATAAACAAAACCATAATGATACATTGGCAAGTACTCAATTTGGATTATAATATGTCAAGTAATAATTTAGAAAGTAAGAAACAGAATGGTAGTAAATTCTTTTTTGTGCTTTTCCTACTGTGAGTGAAACAGATCATATTAATTTACATAATTGAGAGATATTTGTATTTCCTCTTTGGATCATTATTTATGTACCACTTTTGAACAGCTACTTTCTTTTTGATGTGGAAAAGCTCTTTGTATATTGGAGAAAGTAGTGTTTTATTCTTAATTCAGTTACACATTTCTTTTTATTTTTTCTATATACCTTCTGTATTAGTTTTCTAGGGCTATCATAACAGTGCCATAAACTGGGTGACTCAAAACAACAGGAAGAAAATTTTTTTGCAGTTTTGGAGACTGGAAGCTCCAAATTAAAGTTTTTGCCAAGCCATGCTTCTTTGGAACACGTGGAAGGCATCCTTGACTCTTCCTAATTTTGAAATGTATTGTGTCCATAATTTCTATAAATCTACCATGCCCATGTGTTGCAGAGTGATACTTATTCCTGTCTTTCAGAGTAAGAGTGGTAATTTCATGTATAGTTGTCCAACTGGATTCCTTTTCCTCTAAGTGTTGTATGTGACTGGGTTCTCACGAAAAGCATATGTAGTAGGCTCCATTTCTGTGTCTGAACATGAAGACATTAGGCAGATGATTCTTCATGGTCTGTTTCCTCCTCTTGCATCTAGAAAATGAATGTGTGGAATTATTCTGAGGGTTCCACAGATTCAGCACAAACTAAATTCTCACCCTTCCCTGGTTTTCCCTGGGAAGGAGGTATGTGGTGGAGAAGAAGTGGGACACTGATGTATGGGATCAAGAGACTGGAGTACACACTGATAAACAGAGAAATTGTGAGCGCAGATCTACCTGAAATTCTACAGCTAAAGGAGATTCATGTGTGCTAAGTCACTTCAGTGGTGTCCAATTCTTTGTGACCCTATGGACTGTAGCCCACCAGGCTCCTCTGTCCGTGGGGTTTCTCTTGGTTGCCTTTGCTACTCCAGGGGATCTTCTTGACCCAGGAATGGAACTCAATCTCTTATTTCTCCTGCATTGGCAGGAGAGTTCTTTACCACTAGCGCCACTTGGGAAGCCCCAACTAAAGGAGGAAGCTCCTTCAAATTGATCTGAGGGAAACTATATTTGTCTGCCTGAAGTCTTGTAAGTATTAAACCCAGCACATTGGTGATGCTGATTCTCTTCAGGATACATTGAGCCAACACATTTCCTCTGTGTCCATGAATTAAGTTGGATCCCTGATATCTTAGTCCATTGTATGTGTGTGTGCACTCAGTCATGTCTGACTCTTTGCTACCCCATGGATTGTAGCCCATCAGGCTCCTTTGTCCGTGGAGTTTTCCAGGCAAAAATACTGGCATGGGTTGTCATTTCCTACTCCAGGGGATCTTCCTGACTCAGGGATTGAATCAGCATCTCCCGCATTGGCAGGCAGATTCTTTACCATGGTGCCACCTGGGAAGCCCATCTTAGTCCATTAGGGGACTGTAACAAAGAACCATAGGCTGTGTGTCTTATAAGCAAGATAAATTTATTTCTCAGAGTTCTAGAGGCTGGAAGTCTGAGATCAGAGTGCCAGCCTGGTTGGGTCTGCTGAGGGGCCTCTTCTTGGTGGCCTCTTCTTGGGGTCTCTTCCTTTGTTTCACTGTGTCTTCACATAGAAGAAGCAAGAGGACTCTCTGAGGTTTCTTCTATTATATAGAGGCATGAATCCTGTTCATGAGATTTATGAGGGCTCTGCCCTCATGCCTTAAGCATCACCCAAAGATTCCACTTCCTAGTACCACTGCATTTGTAGTTAGTATCTTAATATATAAATTTTTGGGAGACACGAATACTGAGCCCATGACATCCAACACAGTCCATTGGGAATTATAAAGAAAGCTCATGGAGGTTATAAGTATACATGCAAAGAATGGCAATCTCTCAAAGTCTATGTCATATATATATATATATTATATAAAGGAGAAACTATACAAGGCTCAATAGGATTACTGTATTAATATGGAAGTGGTTACTAGGGATTAGAATTTTAGTACTTTGAAGTCCAGGGGGAAGAGTTTTAATAATCTGATAAAGACAAATTGAACTTAGAGTCAATGTTCGTCTATAGTTAATAATCTCGAAATGTCAGCTTCTCCCTGACATACAACACATGGTAGCTGAGAGAGATGAGAATATTTGAATGCATATATTATATAGCACCTAATTATCCATCTCCTAAATTATTATTAAAAGAACTTCTCACCAATTTTTCAACTAATTAATTGGTGAGGAGAATGCAATATATACTGCTAATTCTCTGTAGCTCAGGGATAATGTTAAGGATGCTGAAATGAAAGTAGATCCCTTGATATCAATGGGAAAAGTATGGTCACAGAAGAAGTAGAGGCCAAAATGTAATGAAGATGAAGGGTTTATAGCCTCTATCATCCTTGAAGTGGGAGAATATTCATTGTTGGTTGTAGGAGTACAGCACACGTTTTAATCCCCTGACAAAGCACTAAAATATTAATAAAACAAAAACATGTATAAAGTATAAAGATAAAGTATAATATGAAATATAATTGATCTAATAGCAAGCTGGACAGAAGGATAAAAGGAACGAAAGACAAATGCAACAAGTAAAAAACAAATAGTATAATGGAAAAATTAATCCTAATATTAATAAGATTGATAATATGTTAAACCAAAATATACTAAACATAAAATGAGATTAAAAATTCTGCATTTGCACCTCCTATCTTATAGAAAAAGTGTTTTGTAGACCTCCTTTGATTTTAGTAACAACATTTCCTGTATCTGGACATCCTGGTCTGATCCCTTTACTGGGTTACTTAATGACTGTCACCCTTGACTGTGACCTGGAAATAAAAATGAAGTCTACAGAAAATTCCGATTGTAACACAAGTTATTTGGCCATTTCTTTGTTACAGTGTAGCATACTCCATTGAATAGGAGTGTCTGTGTTATTAAAAAAAAAAAAAAAAAGATGCTGTAAAGAAGAATAGCAGGCCCCAGGAATGAGTATAATGAAGTTTTGGGTGTTATGTTAAGGTCAGAACCTCTTCTGCTGTTAATTAGTATCTGTTTAAAAATTTCCTGAATCTTTTTCCTTCTAGCCAGAACATAACAACTGGTATTTAACTCACCCCACTGCCTTTCACCTCTGTGAAACTGGACAAAATATATGGTTCAGTTGTTTTCAAGCATTGTGTAAAGAACAGCAAAAATCTTTGGTCCTTGAGAAAAGAAAAAAAGAGCGTGAACCACACAAACATCCCAGCCTTTTGCATGAGGAAGGTGAAGTGTAATCTGAAAAGACTGGTATTGTGGGCTGCTGAAGCAGCTGAACTTTGCTGATCAGGTAGATGACCAGTGGCAGCTGGGCACAGTCTGAATGGAGATTTGCATAGTTTTACGGTTCAAGGTTAGAAAGTCTCTGGACAAAGGCTGAAAGAGAAAAATAGAAAAATCTAAATAAAATGCTAAAGATAGTTCAGTAATTCAAAGAAAATAATTAGAAAGAAAAAAAATGGATTTTAAAAGGAATAGAGCTAAAGAAAAAAAAGCCGTTTTATGGAAATTATATTAAATATAAGAGCTTTCCAGGTGGCACAGCAGTAAAGAATCCTCCTGCCAATGCAGGAGACAAAAGAAATGCAGGTTAGATCCCTGGGTTCAGAAGATCCCCTGGAGCAGGAAATGGCAACCCACTCCAGTATTCTTGCCTGGAAAATTCTGTGGGCAGAGAAGCCTGTTGGGCTATGGTTCAAGGGGCCGCAGATTCGGACCTGAATGACCAACTGACCACATTAAATATAAATGTACTAAGCCCTCCACAAAAAGGTAAAAGTTGTCAAACTGGGATAAAAGAGCAAGATCCGGTTTTCTTCTGTCTCAGAGGCAAAAATATAGGAGAAAGGTAAAAATACAGGGAGAACATATATCATGCAGAGTCAACAGAAGAAATGTGATGTGGCTATAAACAATAGTATCAAGAGACAAAAAGAGGAAATCTTCTAATGAAAACAACTCAGTGTACCCAGAAAATCTAACAGTTCTAAAATGTATGTACGTAATACCAGAGCTATAAAAACTGTAAAACAAAAACTGACAAATATAAATTGAGAAATAGTGACTTCCCTAGTAGTCAGATGGCTAAGACTCCACGCTCCCAGTACCCTGGGCACCAGTTCAATCCCTGGTCAAGGAACTAGATTCCACGTACCAAAACAACTGAGAGATTGAATGCTGCAACAAAAAAAAAGATCCCTCATACTGCAACCTAGACCTTGTGCAGACAAATTAAATAAATAGATAAAAACATTTTTTTAAAAAATCACTTAAAATTGAAAAATAGATAAAAATCACAGTCATAGCTGGAAACTTTAACATCATTAACTTAGTAAGTCATGGAACAAATCAAGCAAGAATAAATAACCCAGCTGAGCCCTGCCCCCAGCATGTAAACTAATAGAATGTGAGTGAGTCCGGAGACCAAAAGTGCTCCCACATATTTGTTCTTTCTCATCTATAGGCTATCTGAGCTACTTAAATGGAACAACCATATAAATTAAAACATTCGTAATAAACTGCAAAACATGGCTGGATCTCATTTTTAAAATATAAACATAATATATATTTAAATTTTGCATGCCAAATAAACAAAACAACAAGAGCATATATTTGAATGTTGTTCTGTGTGTTAGTCACTCAGCTGTGTCTAACTCTTTACAACCCCATGGACTGTAGCCTGCCAGGCTCCACTGTCCTTGGAACTCCCCAGACAAAAATACTGGAGTGGGTTGCCATTCCCTTCTCCAGGGGATCTTCCTGATTCAGGGTTCAAAACCAAGCCGTCTGCAATGCAGGCAGATTCTTCACCATCTGAGCCACCAGAGAAGCTTCTACTAATTTGATCTAAATAATTAATTTTTATAGTACAGTAGGCACAACCACTACAAAATACACAGTATTTTCAAGTGTATGTTGATGATTCACAAAGACAGAGTGCATTTACGGATTAGATAGCAATCTTGAAAAATTTCATAAACCTGCAATCCTACCAAGTATTTTTTCTGATGACAATCAAATTAATTTAGACTTATTCTTCAAGAGTGAAGGTTACCAGTGTGTTTATACCAAATAAAAAACTAATACTTCATCCATAATGGTTTTGGTAGATGGTAAGGTGAACATATATTAGATTTCAGAACAAAGGAGCTAAAATTTAAAACTTAGGCTTCATGACTATTTGCAGAAGATGAAGTTAAAAGTATGTTGTGGAAATTCCCCAAGGATCCAGTGGTTAGGACTCCCAGCTCTCACTGCCCAAGGCTTGGGTTCAATCCCTGATTCAGGAACTAACATCCCACAAGCTGTGTGGCACAGCCAAAAAAAAAAAAAGTATGTTGTGGTTTTAATTTGCATTTCTAGTAAGTTTTCACAATATATATTTCTTTAATAATTCATTTCTTTCTTGTATTCATTGTCAATTGCATCCTGGGTATTTACTTTTAAATATGCAGGAAAGTTTATATATTTTAGTTTATCTTTAGAAGTTCTTTATATCAAAAGTATCTTCTATTGATATTGTAGGCTGATTTTTGATGTATAAAAATATTCAGTTTTAATGTAAAGTGAAAGTGAAGTTGCTCAGTCGTGTCTAACTCTTTGTGACCCCATGGACTGTAGCCTGCCAGGCTCGCTCTTCCATCCAGGGATTTTTACAGGCAAGAATACTGGAGTGGATTGCCATTTCCTTTTCCAGGGGATCTTCCTGACCAAGGGATTGAACCTGGGTCTACCTGCATTATAGGCAGATGCTTTACCATCTGAGCCACTAGGGAAGATCAGTTTTAATGTAGTTGTAAACATAAATGGCAACCCACTCCAGTGCTCTTGCCTGGAGAATCCCAGGGACAGGGGAGCCTGGTGGGTTGCCATCTATGGGGTCACACAGAGTCGGACATGACTGAAGTGACTTAGCAGCAGCAACAGCAGCATACATAATAGTCCTTATGTTTGTCTATTTTGTGTCTCTTTTAAGAAATTCTAAGCTACTTCAATATAAATACATTATTCTATATCATGTGCCAAAAGTTTAAAGTTTTGCTTTTCAATTGTAAATAATTGGTGTTGTGGGGTGTATGCGTTTGTGTCTATATTTGTGTGTACATGTGTGTTTGTGTATGATGTTAGGTAGTCTGTTCTTTCACCCATCAGTTTGCAGTGTCAGTGCTGTGTATGTTTGGCACAGCAGTATTTTTGAACAATTATTGGGAGTATGATTTTAAGTATTATTTTCTTAGATACTGGAGAAGGAAATGGCAACCCACTCCAGTATTCTTGCCTGGAAAATCCCATGGACAGAGGAGCCTGGTAGGCTACAGTCCATGGGGTTGAAAAGAGTCAGACACGACTGAGCGACTTCACTTTCTTTCTTTCTTTTCTTTTCTTTTCTTAGAACTCAGTAATGCATAATGGGCTCCCCTGGTGTCTCAGCGATAAAGAATCATCCTGCCAATGCAAGAATGCCAGTTCAATCCCTGAGTCAGGAAGATTCCCTGGAGTAGGGAATGGCAACCCACTCCAGTATTTTTGCCTGAGAAATCTCATGGACAGAGGAGGTTGGTGGGCTATAGTAGATGCAGTTGCAAAAGAGTTGGACATGACTTAGCCACTAAACAACAACAAAAATAATGAATCATTGCCTAAATTAAGGCTCTGATGCTGGGAGGGATTGGGGGCAGGAGGAGAAGGGGATGACAGAGGATGAGATGGCTGGATGGCATCACTGACTCAATGGACGTGAGTCTGAGTGAACTCTGGGAGATGGTGATAGACAGGGAGGCCTGGCGTGCTGCGATTCATAGGGTCGCAAAGAGTCAGACACGACTGAGTGACTGAACTGAATTGACTGAAATGAAGGCTCTTAGGATTTTTGTACTGATTCACGTTTATATTCTGAGTGGTCTCTGTGACTTGCATTGGAATTTGCTAATTCTTCCACATTTCAGCTTTTCTGTCAGATATATTAACAGCTGAAAATTCTGTGATCATAGGTTCAGAAGTATGAGATCTTGACCAAGGGAATGGGAGAAGAGAAAATGAAGTGAGGAGAGTTGTTCCTTGGGACAGAAAGATACATGACTTTGACTGTCCCTGTATCTCTGTGGCATTCATAAGATCATTTGAAAATATATTTAGAGTAGAAATGTCTCTGTATGGATTAAATATAAGAGTAGTCTCCAGAAAAGATAAAATTGTATAGATAATACTGTCTTTAAAAAACTAAGAATTTGACAAAATTAGACTATCCAGGTCATTTCAGGTAGATTTCAGTTAGTAACTTGGACTGGTGTGTATTTATATCACTTTTTAAAAACTTTATGTCACAGAGTTTAAAATATAAAGACTTTCCTAAGAATACTGAATTGTCATAGAGGCTATAACCAGATAATGGAGAAGGACTACTAAGTTCTATTATTCATGAAAATTCTCTGGAAGAGTAAATTTAGAAATAACACATTTCTACCCTTCAGTACAGTCCTAAAATTAGCCCACTACAATTTAGAGGTAGAGCAAAACCCAAGATAAATATAGTGTTGGTTGGTAACAAATGAAATCATTAACAATGGCTGTTAACAATGCCCATAATGAAAGACAAAATTACACTTTGGATGTGGGGGTCTGAGACACTTGGATTGAAAAAGCTAAATTTAGATGAGAATGAAGTAGCTAGATCCTTGACCCAGAACTGAACACTAAATATATTCTTTCATTCACAATAGAGAAACATATGGTTAAAAGAATTGCAGCTCAATTGTCCTCCTCCATAAAAACTATTTCCAAAAGTAGAAAATTAAACTGTTTGATTATTTATAACAGAAGATGTGAAGACAAAAAGTTTAGCAAATAATAAGGATTAGCCCTTTGATGGAAGTGGTTAATGTTAATAGAATCCAGAAGGGGAGACTTTTAACTAATACTCAGTGTGACTATCACACTTTTACATTATTTTTAGTGACTATTATTATTGTTGATAACATGGATTATTTACTCAGTCCCATGTGTGAAGTATTTAAATATATCCTTCCAATTAATTGAGAAAATTGTGTTGGTCAGGTGGTATTCACATATTCATTATATCAACAAAGTAACTGAAGCTTAAAGAGGGTTCTTTATTTGGTGTATGATATTGCAAAAAAGTAATGAATTCTGATTTGAATTCAGGTCCGGGCTGAATGACTCAAGTGACTGACTTTTTATCATGACACATTTTAAACCTTCTTTTACCTAAGGAATCATAATGGCAATATTTAATTTGCCATTTAATATTTCAGTTGTACATTTTTCAGTGTATAACTGAACAATGGAGAAAAAAAGTAACCAAAGTTTTCAAAGACTATTCAGTAATGACTCTGAGCTAACAATAGCTCCTATGAACCCTAAATTGCCACTTTGAACTGCCAATTTGAGTGAGAGTTTATGGGCGCCAGAAAATAAGTTATTCTAACAGACTTCACTTCATGTTGGGAGCAATAGAATTTTTAAAAACACTGTGATTACTTCTCAGCTCTTGGTATTCCTTTGGAATTTCAAGTGACCAAATGCCATGTGAGCTTCCACCCTATGGCATAAGGACTATGTTAATTGAATGTTTCAAATGGAAAGTTCCAGAGCTCCAACTTCCTACACAAATAGTAAATCAAATTTAAATGATACATCCCTGGAGATATTATGAGAAATGGTACTTCTATAAAGCTTTCAAAGATGAATATGAGATTATTCTGGTCACATATTCATGTAATTTTTCAGTTTTGTCATTGTAAAAGACTAAGGCATCTTGTAGAATGTAGTTGGTTAATGAATATAGTATTAATGACTTATGTGTCATTTGCTGCCCCAAATCAAATGAACAGCTACCCCTAGGCTTGAGTCTTTGGTGTTGTTAAAAAATGCCTGTACTTTTAGAGAATAGAGACCTCTAGAAGTTTTTGCATGACAAGACCATCACTACAGTTTCACAGTGTTTTATTATTATGTAATCTTCCCTACTCTGTAATTCACTAGATTTGTTGCAAAATTATTAACACCTTCCCCTTTCTGCTGAACATTTATGTTCTCCAGCATGTATACAGTAATATATATTTAGAAAAGTGTAGGTGGTTTGAATTTCTTGATAAATCATGTGTGAGAGGAGCAAGCATTATATACCATTTGAAAAAGAAGAAATTTCCTAGGGATCCTGTGGTCTGGGTCATATAGAGATATAGACTCAAAAATGAAAAAGAAATAGCTGCTATAATCTATACCTGTTATAAAGGGAATATACTCCTTTCCAGTTCTATTTTTGATAATTTGGGGAAAAGGTACTATTTAACACATTTAGATTTTTCATTAATAACTATTCATAAAGTGAATCAAAAAGTTAATAGCTTTGAGTGGGACCTTGAAAAACTGAAAGCTAGAAATAAGTAGGGGTATGACAAGGAACTATTCTGGGGATTGTTTTCACTGAAGTAGAGGATTCAGGGAATGGATTAAATTTAAGATGAAAGACGGGTTGAGTTTAGAATTGAGTTATTCAAGAAAATGTAGATTTAGTGTCATAAACATCAAAAAGGACATTGAAGTCATGGCAAGAAACTAGATCTCTAATGATAAAGAATGTAAAGAAAGAAATAGAGGGGGGTGAGGAATAGATACTTCTACTGAATACTGTAGATGAGGAAAAATAAGTTCCCTTCTACCCTTCTGAATTCTTAGCTAAGACCCTGTAATAAAAGATTAATAAGGGAAAATCCAAGAGAGGTTTATTAGCATGTATTCATCGTGTGTACATGGGAGTTACAAATGGGAAAATAAGGTGACTTAGAATTTAGATTTAAATACCATCTTAAGAGGGCAGAGAAGGAAGGATGTAGGCCTCTTAGAGGAGAATATTTTTTTCTTAAGAAAGATAAATAGGCCCTTGGAAGAATAGATGGGAGTTAGTATAATTTATGACAAAATCTAACTGGATGTGATGTCCACTTTTGGTCTCCTTTCTCATGAGATGAGTCAGTCTTCCCTGGTTGATGAAATTCCCCAGAAGAGGATTTATGGCAGTTGAGTTCTTTTTGGAAGATCTGTCTCTAGGCAGACAGATAAGGGCAGTTCAGAGAAAGCCTCTCCCTGCATATGCTGTATCCAGGTGTCCACGTGTCTGCAAGTGTGGTAAATCGCTTCAGTTGTATCTGACTCTGTGTAGCCCGCCAGGTTCCTCTGTTCATGGGATTTTTCAGGCACAAATATTGGAGTGTGTTGCCTTGCCCTCCTCCAGGGGATATTCCCAACCTAGGGATCAAACCTGTGTCTCTTGTATCTCTTGCATTGGCAGTTGAGTTCTTTACCACTAGTGCCATCTGAGAAGCCCCATCCCTATGTCTCTACAGCTCAAAATAATCAATATACCAAAGTGACACATTTTGGGGAAGCATGTTCTGAACTCCTGCAGCCATATTCTGGAGTGACAGACTGCTAGACTTCAATAAGTAGAAGTAGACAATTAGTCATAAGGATGAAAAAAAAAGGGAGGGAGGGAATTTGAAGAAATAGAGGCATCATTGGAATAAAGCAGATTCCTAGGTGATGTCAAATACTGTATAGACCATGAAATTCCCCTGCGTTGTTGTGTTTAACTCATTGGTAAGATTTTTGCTCCTGAGTGAAAGTGAAGTCCCTCAGTCATGTCCAACTCTTTGCAACCCCGTGGACTGTAGCCTACCAGGCTCCTCTTTCCATGGGATTCTCCAGGCAAGAATACTGGAGTGGGTTGCCATTTCCTTCTCCAGGGGATCTTCCCAACCCAGGAATCGAACCTGGGTCTCCTGCTTTGCAGGCAGATGCTTTAACCTCTGAGCCACCAGGGAAGCCCTTAGTAGAAGTAGTAGGTTATGACATTTCTGCTAAAGACAGGTGAAAAAGCTAGATAAAACACTAAATAACTTAATGAAAGTCATCAGGTAACTGTGCATGCAGAGAGGATTAGCTTGACTAAAATTCCAGGGAAAGAATGCTTCTCACAAGTGGGCTGAGGATTGCAGACACTTTTCCCCAGATTTCTGATTTTGTTTGTAGGCTGGAACTGAAGTTTGGCAGAGGCAGAACTCCCTCCTGGCAGAAAGAGTTCCCAGAAAATCGTGCATTGGTTGTTCAGGACAGGAGTTAAGATTTGCCAGTCTTCAAACACATGGTGGTTTCCCCTACAAGCTATTTTCTTAAGTGGCTGCAGAGGAGGTTAGAAGCTGAGTTGAAAAGCTTCTCTGAAATATCGTGTAATATTCCACATCTCAAGGGATTTAAGAAACCATCGACCAAGCACGAGGAGAAAAATTGCCAAAGACAAGGATCTGAAAATAAAAGGCATGAATTGAAAATCAGAGAGGGAAGGTCAAACTGCCAGTGAGGATCTATCAGATCAGATCAGTCGCTCAGTCGTGTCTGACTCTTTGCGACCCCATGAATCGCAGCACGCCAGGACTCCCTGTCCATCACCAACTCCCGGAGTTCACTCAGACTCACGTCCATCAAATCGGTGATGCCATCCAGCCATCTCATCCTCTGTCGTCCCCTTCTCCTCCTGCCCCCAATCCCTCCCAGCATCAGAGTCTTTTCCAATGAGTCAACCCTTCACATGAGTTGGCCAAAGTACTGGAGTTTCAGCTTTAGCATCATTGCTTCCAAAGAAATCCCAGGGCTGATCTCCTTCAGAATGGACTGGTTGGATCTGCTTGCAGTCCAAGGGACTCTCAAGAGTCTTCTCCAACACCACAGTTCAAAAACATCAATTCTTTGGCGCTCAGCTTTCTTACAGTCCAACTCTCACATAGCCACTCACTACTTGTCCACCCAAGATCCCTTACAGCTAGAGGCTTAGACCTTGGACTTTAACTTGCTCCAGGACACAAGAATCCACCAGAGATTTTAGCATTTGCACAGGACTGGAATGAGGAGCCTTGACCTGTGGGGCCAGCTTCTCCCTCACAGCATGTGTAAGTTTTGAATGTAAATGAGACAAAATGCTAGATGATTAATTCTAACATCTCTGAAAAGCAGAAATGAGTCTCCTCCAGTCATTTAGATCTAAGAAGAAAGACTTGCCAGGCTCTCAAGTGAAAACCTTGCATAAATACACTGCAGTAAATACAACAATCTACAGTGACACTAGGGCTTCCCTAGTGGCTCAGATGGTAAAGAGTTCACAGGCAGTAATGGAGACCTGGATTCAATTCCTCGGTTGGGAAGATCCCCTGGAGGAGGGCATGGCAATCCAGTCCAGTATTCTTGCCTGCAGAATTCCATAGACAGAGGAGCCTGGCAGGCTACAATCAATGGGGTCACAAAGTCTGACAAATTGAGCGACTAACACTTTCTTTCAAATAGTGTCATAGAACTGGGCATAAAATAGAAGATTTGGTTTAAAAGTTTAGGGGAAAAATCAAGTGGGAGGCTGCAACAATAGTGATTTCCATGATTTTGAAGTAACACTAATATCTTGCTTTAGTAATTTTGATCTGTACCCCCTCTACCAAAACCCCTCTTCTAAGACTTATTGTAAATTATCTACTTGGTATTAGGTATCCATTGAAATTCATGGGGTGGACAATATCCAGAACAAACAGAACAGGGGTAGTAGGTAGACAGAGGGGACCTATGAAGGGTTGAAATATGCCATTGTTAGGAGAGTCAGTAGAAAGAGTCTCTTAGTTCTTCAAGGCTGCTCTTTGGTTTGACAGCAGTTTCATAGGAAGTGGCTTATTAGAGATTTTCACATCTGATAAGGAACCAAAATTCTCTGTGGATTTAATGGTTTAAATGGGCCATGATGGCGAGTCAAGTTTATACTATTTTACTGAAAACCACTTACATTAGATTAAATCCTAGGTAGAATATAACCTCTTTGCCCAAAACTTGTTATGAGACACCATTGACTTAACTTTGAAGTATAGCCAGGGCTTTTCAGAAAATAAGCTGCAGTGTATCATGTTATAAGCAACCATGGTACTTTTTGGAAGCCATATTCCATTTATCAACTCCTAATTCAAGGGATATAGTTATAATGACCTGTAGTAACCCAGAAATCGGGGATAAATAAATGGCAATGTGTGTCAATGAGTTTTAGACATGGCAATATATGGTGTTGTCAAACTTCTGTGTTATAGCACTTAAGATGGAAGGATTAGCTCTGATAGAAAATATTGGAAGATGGTAAGCCATGGCTGCAGCCATGAAATTAAAAGATGCTTACTCCTTGGAAGAAAAGTTATCACCAACCTAGATAGCATATTGAAAAGCAGAGACATTACTTTGCCAACAAAGGTCCGTCTAGTCAAGGCTATGGTTTTTCCAGTGGTCATGTATGGATGTGAAAGTTGGACTGTGAAGAAAGCTGAGCGCTGAAGAATTGATGCATTTGAACTGTGGTGTTGGAGAAGACTCTTGAGAGTCCCTTGGACTGCAAGGAGATCCAACCAGTCCATTCTGAAGGAGATCAGCCCTGGGATTTCTTTGGAAGCAATGATGCTAAAGCTGAAACTCCAGTACTTTGGCCACCTCATGCGAAGAGTTGACTCATTGGAAAAGACTCTGATGCTGGGAGGGATTGGGGGCAGGAGGAGAAGGGGACGACAGAGGATGAGATGGTTGGATGGTGTCACTGACTCGATGGACGTGAGTCTGAGTGAACTCCGGGAGTTGGTGATGGACAGGGAGGCCTGGCGTGCCGCGATTCATGGGGTTGCAAAGAGTCGAACATGACTGAGGGACTGAACTGAACTGAACTGAAGCCATGGCTTCTGTCTCAAAGTTTGGAAAGATTTCTCTCCATCAATTTGGAAAGGCTGAGCATGTAGATACTTGATGAGTTTGTCAGTCAGAGGATTCTGAGGTCTTCCCAGAACCATAACCAGAAGACTAGGGCACTTTACTCTATCCCCAAGTCAGAGAAACTAAGAAGAGTGGTTTTAATCATCACAGACAGAGAGGATGCCCAAGTGCTCCTGCCACTGGGAGACTCTTAAGAATAGATTTTCTTAGAGTCGGAGGAGGACAACTTGCACCTTCTCCTCCTCTTTTCAAAGCAAAAATGGAAAATATATCACACGCTTGCTGTGAGCCCAAAGCTGAGAGATTCCTATGCTGCTGTTGCTGTGAGGAAACAGAGGGCAGAGTGGGGCTGAAAATCCCATCTCCCTAGAATCACATCCATCAGTCCTTTTAATCCAAGCCTCATCTGCCTCCCTCCTTTACACAGAGCTAGACTGGCACTCTCTTCAATTCCAAATTACAGCTTCTATATATGCTTATATTGTAATAAAAGTGTATGAGGTTGCAAAAGGTTACAGAAATAAAACCATAAAAATTATACTTTTGTCTAAAGGAAGGAGAAAATTTATTACAATAGTAATATTTAAGAATGTGTATGTTAAAAAATATAGGCCTTCCCTGGTGGCTCAGAGGTTAAAGCGTCTGCCTGCAATACGGGAGACTCGGGTTCGATCCCTGGGTTGGGAAGATCCCCTGGAGAAGGAAATGGCAACCCACTCCAGTATTCTTGCCTGGAGAATCCAATGGAGAGAGGAGCCTGGTAGGCTATAGTCCACAGGGTCACAAAGAGTTGGACACAGAAAACTGCATTGTCCAGTTTTACTGAAGAGAAGAGAAAAAAATTATTCTTAGGACAAAATTGGATAAACTGAAATTAGGATAACTAGTGAGTGGTGACGGAATCTATTCCAAAATTTATCACACTTTCTAACTCTGTGTTTCTTTATTCTACATTTTATCTTGAATTTATTTATTAAAGAACTGTTATCTCATATTAACTAACCACAATTAATTAGTAACTTGCGTAAGTTCAAATTAATTGTCATAAATATGGATATACTCTTACTTTAATAAAGATGGGAGTGGGATTAAATTGTAAACCATGTTTTTGTTTAGTAAATATAATTACATGGGATTATATTGATTATCCATACTTGAGTTATTTCCTGTGTTGATTTCATTATTTAGAATAATAAATGAAAACTAGACACCAATGTACACATGATTCAAATACCTCAAGAACTTGATTCCTGGAAGGAAATAATCTTGATAATTGTCTCTTTATAAATTCAAGTTTTTGACAGCAAATATCACACAAGATGATATAAAACTTTAAAGTCATTTTATTGTTTGCTAAATTAAAATTAATGATCTTATACTTAACATATTTGAAGAGACATACTTGTATTATTATTTTTCTTGAAACAGATGTCTCTGTATCAAAGAATAGCATATTTATAGTTTTATATAAACTACCACCTCTTTGTCTCTAAATATGAAAATAATTAATAATATTTATAGTGATCCTATATAAATTCTTATTTAATATTCATAACAATGTTGAGAAAGAGGTGATGTACCCATTTCACACCTTTCAAAAAAATTGTTTGAGAGGTTAATTAACTTGCCCTTGGTGAAGCAGATGGTAAACAGCTGAGATTTAAACCCAGCTCCCAATAGACCTCATCATGGTAAGGATGGGAGGCTGTCTCCCTGGCTTAGATAGTTATTATTCAAAGGATGAGAAATATTTGTTTTTAATGTCTTCAGAGTATTTTTTAAAACCGTAGGACATGCACATTTTGGAATCAAATAAATAATATATTTGAAGCCTTACTTTAAATAAAATGCTTATATAAACAATGTAGACATTTCAAAAATTCTCATAAAAAGGTCATTAAAAAACCTCATAAAAAGATCATTTCAAATCCATTCTATTTGTTGTCCCAATATTAATTATTATGGAAATAGCTCAAAGGAGAAGCCAATCCATTCCTATCGGCAATTTGTGATGGATTTTTTTAACACTGTGCATAGGGCAGTAAGGGTACTGGTTTGGATAATGACTTTGCTTCCTATCAAGATGTAAAGGAAATTGTCAGGAAACTAGTCCTTGGAGTTCAAAGTGACGGTCAGATAGTGAGAAGAGTGGAAGGATCAGGGGAGCAGAGGGAATTATTGTGGAGGTTAGTGGTGCACTGGGATGCTGACGGGACATGAAGAAAAGGGGAAAGAATGAAGGAGGAGAAACTTTTAAGTCTCTGGTATCTTAAGGCTAGAAGCAGTTATATCTGAAGGCCACATAAAAATGCCTGTTCTTATCACATTTACTGGGATTTTCAAATCCAAAATAACTCAAAGCACCTTTACTGTGGAGCAGAGTTCTAGACCTGGATGCCCCACAGTGTTATCTGGGAAGTAAATGCTAAAAAAATAACACAGGGAGCCCAGCCTGGCATTCTGTCAGGATCTGGCAGGTAGGATGAGGGAGGGGAGGGAAGATGGAGGGAAGGGATACATATAAAAATATAAATTATGACTGATTCATGTTGTTGTATGGCAGAAGCAAACACACCATTGTAAAAGCAACTTTCCACCAATTTAAAAATAAATATGATTAATAAAAATGCTAATGCCTACGTTCCATTCCTCTATGTTATGATTCAGTCCAATTTGGGACAGGGAGAGGATCCCCTTCCTCACTGGAATTAGTAGCCAGTTCCACAGAGTACTTGCATATTTAATATCTAAACACGTTAGGTTTAAATTAATTACATTTGCTAAGTCTGGCAAACAGTGTTAACAACAGCCTTTTCCCCTTTCTCTGCTTTGCCAACAGGAGCTCTGATTTGTTTTGTGGGGATCATGTTCCGTGAGAAATTAGGATCAGTCAGTGACTCCTGATTACAATTATGTAATCAATTATGGTAATCCCATTCCCTTTTACAAGTGATTGGTTTACCATGTGCGCTTTACTAATTTCTGACCAGTAGGATATAAGGGAGGGCGGGGCATAATCTAGGTTTCTGAAGTTTTTGTCCAGGATGGAAAGCTGGGATCTGTAGGGTTTCTTTTTCCCCTCTCTTGGTTGCTGTCTTAGGAGTTTTGTGATGCTTGGAGCTGGTGATATTTGAAAGTGCTGTCACCATCTTAAAATTTTAGAAGAGGATGTGGCCAAGACAGTGAAGGCACAAAGAAGAAATATGCAGAGAGCCATGGTCCTTGAGGGTGTTGCCAGGCTGAGAATCCGCCCTGCTTCTGCCTGTCTCTGAAGGTATCTTGAGGGGTCACTAGTATTTTCACTGTTCAAGTCACTTTTGCCCAGGCAGTTTTATTGTCTCTGATACATTGATTTACATTTTCCCTTCTAGCAAAATAATTTTTACTTAATCTTGTTCAGAAGTTTGAAGCTACAGGATACTGCTCCTATTTATTTTTATTTCAGCTGCAGCATCACCTCACAGACATTTCCCCCAAGGGTTTCCAACACCTCCAAGTGATGGTTTTAGCACAAGTTACTTGTATTACCTTCAACATGACTAGATTAAAAAAAAAAAAAATAAGAATCCTGGAGTTTTCCATATGTGCTGATTAAAATGAGCAGCAGACCAAGGTGAGTTTACTAAAAACAGCTAGCATTGGAACAAGGAAGATTCAAAAGGCCACCAGTAGGGAGCACCGCAAAATTAAAATTACAGCTTAACCAAGCTGTGCTGTCAAAATCCAGTGAGCTCTGCCTCTTAACTCCGGTGTGGAAATGTGAGGAGGCTGAGGTGAAAAATATTATTTCAGGGTCTGGAGACCAAAAGGCAAAGCAGTTCCTAGCTAGAGGAAATTAGCTGAGTTCAGTGGGGCCTGTATGCAAGACTCTGGAGGTGGCAAAAGAAGAGAGAGCTGATTAAGAAGATCCATCATACCGTGTTCTCAGAGCTCAGACTTGGGGAGGAACACATGCATACAGTCACTAAAACCCAAAGCAGAAGTGTAGCCAACTCTTAAGTGGTTCTGGCATCAAGAAGCTGGAGACCATCTCAGAGATAATTCATTTCAGGGGGTTAGCTGCATTCCCAGACAGAGTCCTGTCTGACTCTGTAACTCCATGGACTGCAGCACGCCAGGCTTTTCTCTCCTTCACCACCTCTCAGAGGATGCTCAAACTCATGTCGATTGAGTCAGTGATGCCATCTCCTCTGCTGCCCTCTTCTTTGCCTTCTTCAGCAGAGAATTATCTGGCTTCAAATATCAATAGTGCCAAATTTGAGACTCTCATCTTAAAGTGGTTGTTTGTTTCTATTTAGTTTTTCAAATATTGAAGTATTGTATAGAGAAAATACGAGCGAACAAACAGGAATATGGAGAAGCTTAAATGTAACAATACGTAAACGGCTTAGCATACTTCCTAACCCATAATAAATATGCAGTAAATGTTATGTATTTTAAGTGAAAAAAAATCATTTAAAATATGCATATTTCTCTAGAGTTATATATTAAGAAGGGGACTTCCCAGGTGGCTCAGTGGTAAAGAATTCACGTGCTAAGGCAGGAGAGGTAAGAGACGCAGGTTTGATTCCTAGGTCATGAAGATCCCCTGGAGGAGGAAATGGCAACCCACTCCAGTATTCTTGCCTGGAGAATCCCATGGGCAGAAGCGCTTAGCAGGCTACAGTCCATGGGGTTGCAAAGAGTCGGACACAACTGAGTGACTGAGTCCACACGCATATGTATGAAGAAGGATAGCTATTTGGGTATCAGAAGTGACAAATAATTAATACTTTGGTATTTTTAAAAGTGATGAAACAAGCTATGATTTGGCAATATTGCTTAGTTCAGTAAAAGAAAAAACACTTAACCAGAAATAAAACGAACAATAAGGTTGTTCAGAAAATACTTGTAAACTTTTGTGTACTTACAATGCAGGGAATTATAATGCTTATAAAATATTTTTACCTGCATCAGAATATGACTAATTTTTCTTTTAGAGCAAACTATTTTACAGACAGTAGTCTTAAATCAGGCATCGATCTTGCTCCCCAGGTGACATTTTGCAATACCTAGAGACAGCCTCCCTATGGCCCTGGCAGAGAGTTTGTTGTTCAGTTGCTAAGTCCTGTCTGACTCTGTAACTCCATGGACTGCAGCACGCCAGGCTTTTCTCTCCTTCACCACCTCTCAGAGGATGCTCAAACTCATGTCGATTGAGTCAGTGATGCCATCTCCTCTGCTGCCCTCTTCTTTGCCTTCTTCAGCAGAGAATTATCTGGCTTCAAATATCAATAGTGCCAAATTTGAGACTCTCATCTTAAAGTGGTTGTTTGTTTCTATTTAGTTTTTCAAATATTGAAGTATTGTTGATTTACAGTATTAGTTTCAGGTGCACAATATGATGATTCAATATTTTTATAGACCGGGGCTTCCTAGGTGGCTCAGTCAGAGAAGGCAATGGCAACCCACTCCAGTGTTGCCTGGAGAATCCCAGGGACAGTGGGGCCTGGTGGGCTGCCGTCTATGGGGTCGCACAGAATCGGACATGGCTGAAGCGACTTAGCAGCAGCAGCAGCAGCAGCAGGTGGCTCAGTGGTAAAGAATGCTTCTGCCAATGCAGTAAAACGTAGGTTTGATCCCTGGGTCAGGAAGATCCCCTGGAATTTCAGTTCAGTTCCGTCACTTAGTTGTGTCCGACTCTTTTCGACCCCATGAATTGCAGCATGCCAGGCTTCCTGTCCATCACCAACTCCCAGAGTTCACTCAAACTCAAGTCCATCAAGTTGGTGATGCCATCCAGCCATCTAATCCTCTGTCGTCCCCTTCTCCTCCTGCCCCCAATCCCTCCCAGCATCAGAGTCTTTTCCAATGAGTCAACTCTTCTCATGAGGTGGCCAAAGTATTGGAGTTTCAGCTTTAGCATCATTCCTTCCAAAGAACACCCAGGACTGATCTCCTTTAGAATGGACTGGTTGGATCTCCTTGCAGTCCAAGGGACTCTGAAGAGTCTTCTCCAACACCACAGTTCAAAAGCATCAATTTCTCAGCACTTAGCCTTCTTTATGGTCCAAGTCTCACATCCATACATGACCACTGGAAAAACCATAGCTTAAACTAGATGGACCTTTGTTGGCAAAGTAATGTCTCTGCTCTTTAATATGCTATCTAAGTTGGTCATAACTTTCCTTCCAAGGAGTAAGCATCTTTTAATTTTCTGTCTGCAGTCACCATCTACAGTGATTTTGGAGCCCAAAAAATAAAGTCTGACACTGTTTCCACTATTTCCCCATCTATTTCCCATGAAGTGATGGGACCAGATGCCATGATCTTCGTTTTCTGAATGTTGAGCTTTAAGCCAACTTTTCCACTCTCCACTTTTACTTTCATCAAGAGGCTCTTTAGTTCCTCTTCACTTTCTGCCATAAGGGTGGTGTCATCTGCATATCTGAGGTTATTGATATTTCTCCTGGCAATCTTGTTTCTAGCTTGTGCTTCTTCCAGCCCAGCATTTCTCATGATGTACTCTGCATAGAAGTTAAATAAGCAGGGTCACAATATATAGCCTTGATGTACTCCTTTTCCTATTTGGAAGCAGTCCGTTGTTCCCTGTCTAGTTCTAACCATTGCTTCCTGACCTGCATATAGGTTTCTCAAGAGGCAGGTCAGGTGGTCTGGTATTCCCATCTCTTGAAGAATCTTCCACGGTTTATTGTGATCCATATAGTCAAAGGCTTTGGCATAGTCAATTAGCAGAAATAGATGTTTTTCTGGAACTCTCTTCCTTTTGCCATGACCCAGTGGATGTTGGCAATTTGATCTCTGGTTCCTCTGCCTTTTCTAAAACCAGCTTGAACATCTGGAAGTTCATGGTTCACGTATTGCTGAAGCCTGGCTTGAAGAATTTTGAGCATTACTTTACTAGCGTGTGAGCTGAGTGCAAATGTGCAGTAGTTTGAGCATTCTTTGGCATTGCCTTTCTTTGGGCTTGGAATGAAAACTGACCTTTTCCAGTCCTGTGGCCTCTGCTGAGTTTTCCAAATTTGCTGGCATATTGAGTGCAGCACTTTCACGGCATCATCTTCCAGGATTTGAAATAGGTCAACTGGGATTCCATCACCTCCACTAGCTTTGTTCGTAGTGATGCTTTTAAGGCCCACTTGACTTCACATTCCAGGATGTCTGGCTCTAGGTGAGTGATCATACCATCGTGATTATCTAGGTTGTGAAGCTCTTTTTCATACAGTTCTTCTGTGTATTCTTGCCATGTCTTCTTAATATCTTCTGCTTCTGTTAGGTCCATACCATTTCTGTCCTTTATCGAGCCCATCTTTTCATGAAATGTTCCCTTGGTATCTCTAATTTTCTTGAAGAGATCTCTAGTCTTTCCCATTTTGTTGTTTTCCTCTATTTCTTTGCATTGATCGCTGAGGAAGGCTATGGTAAAGCCCCAATAAACATATTGTCTAAAGTGGTGGTGATGATATTTTTTATATTGTAGCATATTAAAAGCTGTTGTTCCTATTTCATTGCATATGTTTTTATACACTTCAGGATTCCTGATGAGATAGAAATACAGTAATGAATATTCCAGAATCTAGCCACTGTAAGTTTTCAGTCGTGTTTGGCTCTGTAACCCCAATGGACTGTAGCCCACCAGGCTCCTCTGTCCCTGGAATTCTCAAGGCAAGAATACTGGAGTGGGTTGCCATTCTCTTCTCCTTGGGATCTTTCCAAACCATGGATTGAACCAGAAATCTGCATTGCAGGCATATTCTTTACCAGCTGAACCACCAGGAAATAATATCATGAAAGATTACGTAATGAAATAATATAATGAAAGATTCTGTGATAACTCTTTAGATCTTACATGTTGACTACAATTATCACTCTGAAGGAAAGCAGGTATTTTCTTTATTAACTGTAACTTCTAACTCAAGCAAAATTAATCACTAGAAGAAATACAAACTTGACCTTTTTCTTTTTTTCTTTAAATTCACATTTGTAAAGTATGTTTCACATAGTACAATAGGGTAAGAGAGAGACTACACTTCACTGTGAGATATAGTGTTAATAATTAAAGCTGCTTGTATTCCAGGAAGGGGACGCCCATCCCTGAACTGCTCTGCAGTCTCCTCTGGAACTACAGCAAAGATTTACAGGACTAGAGCTGGTGATCCCACAGCTCTTAGAGAGCCCATGTTTTTCACTGGCTCCATGGATCTGAGGGAAATTGAATGCAACAATAGAAGGTGCAGAAGTTCCTTTCTCCCTTTATCAGCCAAGATTGCAAACCATGGAAAGCCACAGAAGCTGAGCCATGAGGGCATTCTTAGATGCCTGCAGGTTTGGCTATCCACTAAACTCACTGAATTCTCTGTCCCTGGAAGTATTCCTATACATATAATAGTATGAAGGGATGTCTTAGAAGGGAATCAAGCATTGCATGAATGACAAGAAAATCTCTAGCATTTTTTCCATGCCTGACATTTTAAATCAACAGTTTATGCTACTTTCAATATTATATAAGAAAAGAAAATATCACTTGTAAAAATGTATAGGGATACAGGGGGTAAAAAAGTACCTAAGCTTTTAATTTTATAAAATTAGTAGTTAATGTTAATTTACATAATTATAAGAATTATAATTTTTATGATTTTCATAGAGTATTCATAGTAAGGAAAACTAAGCTTATCACTTTTTTAATATTACTTTCTCACTATTGTTTTGAGGTTACCTGCTTGTGGTAAGCAGGATAATGATCTGCAAAAGAGTTTAGTGTCCTAATCTTTGGAACCTGTAGTACATGCAGAGGGGAATTAAGGCAGCAGATGAAGTGGTAAGCCCGAGATGAAGAGATTATCCTGCGTTATCTGGGCCACACCGCATAGTCACAAGGGTCCTTAGGTATGAAAAGGAAGGCAAGAGAGTGATGCAGTGTGAGACTCAACCAACCAACAGTGCTTTGAGGATGAAATAAGGCACCATCTGATAGAGGAATGTGAGCAGCCTCTAGAGATTGGAAAATCAAGAAAACAAATCTCCCCTAAAGCCTTCAGAAAGGAATGCAGGGTTGCCAATACTTTTTTTTTTAGCTCCTTAAGACCAAACTGCTAACTTTTGACTTAGAAGTGTAAGAGAATTGATTTGTGTTAAGCCGCGTCTTTTGTGTTGCTTTGTAATGGCAGAAATAGGAATCTAATACAAAATAAAAACAACTGTTGTATTTTTCTGGGTGTCATTTTGGTGGGAGGTAAAATAAAACTCAAGCTACCACAGGTAAAACCTCAGAAAGATGTTTTCTTGGGCCTGAGGGATGACTGGAATCATGGATTCAAACACCATAATGGAGTTTCTTTGTTCGTCTGAATGCTTACTGCTGTCTGTCGGCCTATCTCGGGGAGCAACCTTCTCCATACCTATAAATGTGGCTACAGGCATCAATAGCTTCAACTCCAGAATTCCCAACTGGAGATAAGAAAATCCAGATGAGAACCCAAATAGCCCATATGCTCCCTTGTTCAATTCACTAGTATGGTAATGTGAGCATTTTTTAAGGCCTTCAGTAGAAGAATAAAGATAGAATGGGTTAGTTCCTAAATGTTTATTATAACAACGGGAAATGTTATAACAGAAGAAATGGTGCAGGCAGTAAAATTAGAATCTCCAACAGAGTTTCATGAATCTTCTATAAACCGAATGAAAACCAGATCAATACTGCTATCCAAATTGTAGCAACAGTAGAAAGAAACAAGTGATTATATAAACCACTAGAAACAAGAAAAAAAAATCATATATATACTAGTTACAGACATTCTAATTGTCTTCAAAAATTGATTTAAGTGTTGGAGGAAATGGAGGTAATTGGAAAGCCAACTTTTAATTTTGAGCTTTAGGCTATTATGGGTTTTGTGTTTTGGAGTGCTGCCTGTAATGAGTAGCTGGCTTTTTGGAAACATTAGGTTACCTAGGTTTAGTGCCATCTGATACAGGAATGATTGCAGAACAGCAAATGAAATTTAGAGAGCTAATGTGCTTCATTCCACTTATTTACCAAAATGAATTTCACTAGATTTGTATTTGTAACCTTCAGTTTTATCTTTATTTTTTATTCTGTGAACCTTTCATGATTGGGGTCTTCTAAGAATAATAGACTTGTGCATTTGAAAGCTTTGTTTTTCCAAGACCTTATTTTGAAGTGATAATCCCCCCACTTGGCAGCTGTTCTACTTTATCTGTCAAATAGCCCCTAGGGTGCTATGCATTTTCAGTGTTTGAAGGTTTATCTTGAAGATAGGTACAGGAAGACAATCTTTCCTAGTAGATTTTTAAGGTTTCTTTTTAAGTTTATTTAGCAGTTCATTCTGAACTTACATCACCTTGAAACACAAAATGAATTACAAAAATTCCCTGTCCTGACAGTGAATATTTACATAAAACTTTCTATAGAATAACTAGTTTATTAACAGCATCATAAAAATATGATAAAATGCAGTTTCTTCTGAAAAATTCTGAAAATGCTTACTACTCTAGATATTAAAAAGCTCTTTATAAATTTCAAATGTATTTACATAGGATTATCCTGTAAAAGCAAATATCATGTCTCAGCAGTTTATCACCAATTAATATATATTCATCCCGTTCATTTTAAGAAATATATTTCTTATTTATAATACTTTATTTAAATTTTGATTTACAGGTTTAAATTAGCCCTCATAAATCCATGAAATAGTTTTTACATAATATTTAACTTTTATGTTGTAAAATTAATAATTCATAAGTTTTAAAAATTAAAACAATATCAACTTGAAAAACAGCATATTCCGTAATAATCAACACCAATTTAATAACATAATCACACTATGGAGAACCTTAATATATCTGGGGGTCTTTTTAAAAGACAGTGTATGTTTTAATCTCAATGTTTATTTCAAATTTAAATCCTAGAACATTTTGATAAATTTAAGTGCTAAACTGATACCTCTGTATAAGAACAAATGGAGAGTGTGTGAACTTTCTTTGCTTTGTTAACATTGTGAAGGAATGTATGTTTTCTGTAGAAGCATATTTAGTGCTGTTTTTATGGACATACAGAGTCACTGGTGGCTCAGACAGTTAAGAATCTGCCTGCAATGCAGGAGACCTGGGTTTGATCGCTGGGTTGGGAAGATCCTCTGGAGAAGGAAATGGCAACCTACTCCAGTATTCTTGCCTGTAGAATTCCATGGACAGAGGAGCCTGGCGGGCTACAGTCCATGGGGTCGCAAAGAGTCAGACATGACTGAGCAACTAACAGTTATGGACATAACGAAACAATTGGCTCAGAATCAAAGCCTCTCTTTCATAAATATATCAGTTTGGTACACTATCCATTAAGTCATCAGCATCATGCTTTGAATTACAGGAATTGTGGATGTTGCCAACTGAACAATGGGTCCTCAGGAATAAAATAGTGTACTGAAGTAAAAAGACACTTACTCCTTGGAAGGAAAGTTATGACCAACCTAGACAGCATATTAAAAAGCAGAGACATTACTTTGCCAGCAAAGGTGCATCTCATCAAGGCTATGGTTTTTCCAGTAGTCATGTATGAATGTGACAGACTGTAAAGAAAGCTGAGCGCCGAAGAAAAGATGCTTTTGAACTGTGGTGTTGGAGAAGACTCTTGAGAGTCCCTTGGACTGCATGAAGATCCAACCAGTCCATTCTAAAGGAGATCAGTCCTGAGCCTTCATTGGAAGGACTGATGTTGAAGATGAAACTCCAATACTTTGGCCACCTGATGTGAAGAGCTGACTCAGTTGAAAAGACCCTGATGCTGGGAAAGATTGAGGGCAGGAGGAGAAGGGGACAACAGAGGATGAGATGGTTGGATGGCATCACTGACTTGATGGACATGAGTTTGGGTAAACTCTGGGAGTTGGTGATGGACAGGGAGACCTGGACTGCTGTGGTCCATGGGGTTGCAGAGTCAGACACGACTGAGCAACTGAGCTGAACTGTGTTGAAGTATATTTTATCTGTAATTGCAAAAGCTAAAGTCATGATAATGAAGAACACATTTAATGTATTCTCTTCTTGGAAACTTCATATTGAAAGCCAGGAACTTTCCCTCAGTTTTCAGATTTAAAGTCATTCATATACCCAGAACTCCACTGACTAAAACCAAGGTAGGATTTGTTGATAGGTAGTTATAAAACTGTAGCCCCTTGTTCAGCAACATCAGGATCACCTAGGGACTTGCTAAGAATGCAGATTCTTTGAAGGCATATCACAGAAACTCAGGTAGAAATCTGTTCTTTAAAAAAAAAAAAAAACTCTCAGGTGATCCTGATTCATTCTATAGTTTGAGAACCGCTGGTCTTAGCAGGCGGGGGGGAAGTACAATTCTTGCATGATTTACCTAACCTGCCCCAAAGAGAACTGTGCATTTATCAGGTGACTGGGTACTAGGAAGTGGATACACTCACATATTTTGGAGATGTTTGCAGAAAGAATCAAGTTTAAGCCCCTGGTACTGTCATTTTCAAATGCCCTCAAAGACTTGAGAGGTAAAGAACTGATTCTTATAATTCATCCTTTTCTATCATCTGTTTGATATAAAACCAAATGGATCTTTCAGTCAGGTAGAGACTATAATCAGGACTTCCCAGGCGGCACAGTGGTAAAGAATCCACCTACCAATGCAGGAGATCTGGGTTTGATCCCTACCTTGGGTTTGATCCCTGGATTAAGAAGATCCCCTGAAAGAGGAAATGGCAACCCACTCCAGTGTTCTTGCCTGAAAAAGTCCATGGACAGAGAAGCCTGGTGCATTACAGTCCATGGGGTCACAGTCAGACATGACTAAGCACACTCAAGTGACTAACCACAGTTGAGTTCAGTATCTCACATTTTTGTTGAAGTAAATCAACACAGTCTCTGGCATCTGGTAACTATTGGCTCTGGCAAAGTTGTTCTTTTCATGATAGACAAAAAAATATCACAAGCTGTGGCAGGGAACAGATGTCCAACTTAATTCTAATTCCCCAATACTAGTTCAGGCTTGCTGCTATGTCTTACATAGTCTTCAAGGGCCTTATTTAGATGTCCCATATTAAATCACACTAGCCTACTATATTAATGACACCATGACACTCACATAGTAGAATCTGGTGAGCAGAAGGTATCAGGTACCATAGAAGCCTAAGAAAGATACATGTGTTAGCACTGAAGTGCAGAGAAAAATCATGACAAATATCTATGAAAGTTACTGCAGTGAAAGTGTTAGGATTTTAATGGTGGAGAACGTTGAATATTCTTTCTAAATAGAAGCTGAGATGCTTTACCTTGTGCCTCTTACCACTCGGAAAGAGTTTCAGTTCTTAATGAGTTTTCTTTTTTTTTTTTGGGGGGGTGTATATATTTTTGAAGCCACATTTACTATATTCCAGTATGCTGCTATAACCCATTTATTGTATAACTTATATTACGAATCTTAGTAAATTGTTAGCAAACCAACAAGTTTTCCTGAGGCCTTGCACTAAATAATGCTCTACAGTAGTTACACTACAAGATAATGTACCATTTTTGTCCTCATGGGATTGCAAACACAGCATTGCTCGAAGTGTCACTGATAAGAATGCTATATGGGGTCTTTGAACAGCCCCAAAGGAGAATCACAGAATGCATGCCTATAGAAAGCTATGTCTTTTCCTGGAGATAACCATTCTTCTTTTGAGAAGCTGATGGCCTGAAACAATTGTGGAATGGCCAACAAAACCCTCAGTTATGGTGCTATAAGGCAGAAAACACCCCATGATTTCAAGGTGTAATATGTGCATGAACCAGTGATCAGTATATGATGCTGTTATCTGAAAAGCAGAATATGTAAGTCAAGGGACCAAGGGATACAAATAGCAGTGGTCCCCCTGGCTCTGTCTCTCCCTCTTTGTATCTAGTAATCCAGTCAAATGTGGACTTGCTGTTTGAGATTTGTTGGTTCCCTGTCTTTCCCACCTTGGTCCTAATAAACTGGAAGTTGAAATGGATAGAAAATCTATCTGGGGAACTTATGTGTCAGTCAAAAAAATTATAGAGAAGGGGCTTTCTTTGCTAGCTTGGGTGATTGATATCTATTACCAAGAATAACTAGTATTGAAGATGGTTTCATGAGTGGATAGAAAAATAAAGACTGTAGAGTATATGTGTATACACACACACATACACACACCAATTTGGGGGTATTTTCACCTTTTTACTACATTAATTTGGGTGAGGAGTGTTGGAAGTGATTAACTTGTAAATGATGAATTTATAAATCCAGAGATTATAAAAGGAAGAGGAGCCACATCTGGACCTCATAGGAAGGATTGCCTGTTACATGGAGATCTTGAACTTGGGTTTGTTGCAAGGACTAATGGAGCTTTGTGGCTCTCACTGAAAGAGAGATAAAAATGGAGGGAAGGAGGAGAGCATTTTTTATAGGACAGATAGCTAGCTCACATCAGGTGAAACCATGTTGTTATATATGGGTAAGATGTGAAAATGGATGCCAATGAATAAAAGAGAAGGGATATTCTATTGTCAGACTTTCCTCCTCTCTCCCCTGCCTGCTTTGTATCTTGGCAGGAGCTTGGACGAATAAGGTGAGTAACTATTGCTTTATTTTATATTCCAGACTCCAGTATCAACCAGATTCTTACTGGGAAGTACCAGCCAGATAGTGGAAGCCGAAGTACCAGCATGTGCCTTTTCTACATCAGGTAAGTTCTCTCGGCAGCAGTTTTCAGCAGTATGGCAGCAGTATGTCTTCAGTTTCCACAATCACAAAGAAGACAGGGGTTTTGCTGTTTTCTATTAATCAAGACTCATGAATGCAGGAATACCATTTCCCCTGTTTCCTCTTTTGAAAAGACAAAGATCATAAGCCTCTTGCTGTTTTTTAATTCTGTATGATCTTAGAATCCATTTATAACTTCAGATTTTTTCAGTTTTCAGATTTTTCACTATTTAAAGCAGCAATTTGTTCCCTGTATTCAACATTTTTAAAGAGAATTCTTTGTTTCCTAGAGAGATCATGACTGGTGAAAATCTTGAGAATTGCCATCGCATTGCAAAACAACAGCTTATGTGGGATCAATATAGGATTTTCAGACAAGCAGAGGCTAACCTATGCAGAGAGATACAAACTGTCAGAGGGACTGGGGTATCATTGTCTTCATGGTATAGGCTTCTTCAAGCTACTTCATATGATTAGAGCTTTCATTCAGGTGATGGTTATTTGAGGAGTTCATGTAATGTTTCTGGCCAGGATATGGTTTTAATATCCTGGTTTTAATATCATGCTTTACTATTCAAAATTGAATCTTTATAAAATTGGATTATGGGGATAATATATATATATACACACATATATGTAGCATTATATAGATATCTTAAGAGAACTTATGTATCATAATATCTATTTTGAAATATGCTTATTTGAGATATTTCCAAAATTTCCTTTTTTCCTTTAATATAGGGATGTGACCTGCTTTCATTGTAATTGATGTGTATACATTTTGATTCTATATTCAATGGTGTATTAGCTGGCTAGAATTTCATAGCAAAGTATTGACTACTACAGATTGGGTGGCAAACAATAAATTTATTTTCTCACAGTTCTACAGGCTAGATGTCTGAGATCAAGGTTTCAGTGGGGTTGGTTCTTTCTGAGACTCTAGGGGAAGAATCTGTTCTAGGCTGCTCTCCTTGGCTTGATGCAGATGGCTGTCTTCTCCCTGTGTCTTCACTTCATCTTCCACGTGTGTTTATGTCCGTGTCCAAGTCTCCTCTTTTTAAAAGGACACCTGTCGAACTGGATTAAGGCCCTAGTGACCTCCTTTTACCTCAGCTGTCTCTTTAAAGGCTCTGTCTCCAACTGCAGTCACCTTATGAGGCACTGGGAGTTAAGAGCCAATATATGAGTTTTGAGACAGAATTCAGGTCATAACAAATGGAGACAGTATTTGTTCCCCACAATCATATCCTTTTCTACAGCAAAGACCCAGTCAAGTACTTTATTATCTAGCCCATCACCTGCTGACTCCATATGTAGTCTTATAACAACCTTTTTTTGCAAAGAAATTACAACCAGAAGTGATGAGTGTTACTCATGCCCATGGTTTTCAAGAATTATCTGTGGCTTCTTTGTGCTCTTTTCCTTTTTCTGCTATCTGTATAATTTGAATGAAGAGACTCGTAAAGGATTCAGAGCTATAAGATAGAAAGTTCTGGAGTAAATTACTCATTGCATGGAGAAAAATTAGTACATCTATACCAGTTACATAAGCATTGAAATTTTATATATCTATGAGATAGTTTTTTAGTTTATTATGCCTTTAAACTGTTGGCATTTAATTTCAGATAGCTTTAAGATAGTTAATTCATAAATAGATAGTAGAAGTTAACTGCTGCCCTTGGCATTGCAGTCATGGTGCAGATGATTAGATAGTTAGCAACTACTGGTTTAAAAATTGAAGACCTGTATTATGCAGTGACCAAATATTCAAGAAAATGATTACTATCTGCAGTAACTCAGAAGGCAGACCATGTCTTAAAGAAGTGGTTGGAAAAAGTGGAGAAGTTACACGTTTGCTAACTTTTATTTGATGTCTGAGGAAGGGGTTAAAGAAAAAGAAAAGGGAAGAATTGACTAATCTCAGAATAGAGGTAGAAAGAAATAGCAGTGAGAAATTTGGTGCCACATCTGTTTGAGAAAGGCAAAGAATTCTATATCATAAATAGAGATAATACTAGAAAAAGGATTTGCATGACAAAGATTCACTAAGGTTTTTTTGTTAAAGAAAGAATTTTGATCTTCCTACCAAAAATTATGGTAGGGGAACCTCCTTCTTTTTTTTTTTTTTTTTTTTTTTTGGGAACCTCCTTCTTATCTAATTATTTCAGAGGCATGATGACAAGAAAAAACATCCAGACTTAAAAATGATGACTGGGGAAGATTTTTTGTGTGTTTACTGACTAGTAGCAAAAGAATTAGAAGTCTAAGTTTTTTAAGAAGAATATTACCAAGTTTTGTGTTTTTTTTTAAGCCCCATTTAATTATCTTTTAATTCTGAAACAACCCTATGGCTTTATAACTTTGCAAGAGAAGGAAGAACCCATCTCCTGAGGAGGACATAATCTTATTAAACCTGAGTAATATGTTCCAACAGAGGTAGTGAACTTTGAGATACAAGCAATCCCTTATATGAACATTTGGTTTTCTCCTTTGAGCTATTGGGAGAATATAGTATGTGAGTTTGAATAAGGCTGCAAATGAATGCTTGTTGACCAAGAGGACAGACTGTGGAAGATGTGACTACTTATTCCTCCTAAAACCCATCTTCTCTCTTTCTTGAGAACATAGCTAGATTACATCTCCCAGAATCCCTTGCAGTTAGGGGAGTTCCTATTGTGGGTTTACAGCCAATGAAATTTTGGTAGAAGTATTCTATACAACCTTCAGGTATTGCTTGAAACACTTAACTCAGAGATGATCCAGTATCTCTCTCCTTCATAAATCGGATGTTGATTCCTAATGCTTCTTTCAGCTGGGTCCCTGAATTTTTTGTAGCAGTGTCTCTCTTCTCAACTTCCTCTTGACCAGAAATAGCCGCATTGGACTTTGATAAGAGGAAGAAATAACTTTTATTTTGTTAAGGCATTAAAATGCAGAGATTCACTAGGTTAGATGGCATAGTTTCCTTATTACCCTCTGCTCATTTTTGCACCTAACCCTGTATTACCAGTATAAAAACAGTGTCCCTGGAGCAAATTTACCAATTTCTTGAATATTTGTTATTTTTATAATTTTTATTTTAAAAATCTTCAGTTGATAATGTTAGGTAGTTAGAAGAGGAAAAAGGAGTCCAGAATGGTGGTGGCTCAAAGACAAAGAAGGGAAACGCCCATGAAAATAGAACAAAGAAAGGTCCGAGGACCAGAGTGAGGACCTCAGGTGAAAGAAACAGCTTTCCTGGCTAGCCCAGTTTACATAGGACAGGCTCGAGGGGAGAGAAAAAAACATAAAAAGAGGAGCCAATATTGAACCGGGGGCTTCTTTTCTCTTTGCTGCTTTTGGGTTGGCCCATCCTCATGCCTCAAAGGTATATTTTCATTTGCTTGCCAAATAAAACTGAGCTGTAACATTGGTCCATCCTTTGCTTCAAATTTTTGCTGCGGTGAGACAGAACTGAGGGAATTACAAACTCCCCCAACAATAATTCGGTCTTTAATGTGAATTTGTAACTAACAATGACTTTTGGCGATCAGAATATAAAGACAGCAGAAAATTTAGGAAAAAGAAGATTAGAAGTCTAGAAAATGAATTCTGTTTTCTTTTGAGTTTGTGTGGTCACTAGCTGCACACCAGCAGAGGATTCACTATTGTTACCTCATTTCAATTTTATGTTCACCGTACTGTGTCTGACTGATACCATGACTATATTGGAGGTAACAGCCGTCTACACTTTTCCTGTCTGGTGACTATAAAGCACAAAGTGGGATATATGTGGTTCTTTGTGTAAATAGAGAAACAGCTTCCATTTAGGATGGGACTGTTGTTTTTCTTTAGCATTTCTGGCTTTGCACACTTTGGGAAGGTAAATAGTCAATAGAAACAGTAAAAGAAGAGACTGAAGTGATGACAATATTTTAGAAAAGCAGTGTTCCTCTTTTTTATTTTTTCAGTTAGATCAGTTAATCATGGTGTTAGATTATCTTCAATATTCCCTTTCCTAATATTCCCTTATGTTGCTTTTGCAACTGAAGTCTCACTCTTGGAGAACCATTTAATCAGAGTCTAAAAAATAATAGTAATGATAATAACAACAACTGTATGAATCAAATGTTAAATTTTTTCCTTCTTCCTGTAATACAGGAATCTAGCCTAGCCTTGTTTAACTCTCTTTGTTATTTATGGGATGTGTATCTGACCTATGGTAATGAAAAAGTGAGGTCTTTTGCATTGTTTCTTTTGTCATTACCTGAGCAACAAACAAGTTTTCCTGGCTGTCTTTGCTCTATAAGGCAATGCTGATTATGCTGCAGATGATGAACTGCAGTAACACAGTTGTGCTGTGTGCTCTGGAGAGAGTCTGTATACAGATACATGTTGGAATCCACAGAGAACTTGAAGAATGTCATGGTAATTGACCCAAAAGTTACATTTTCCAAAGGAGAATGCTGTATTTATGCATGTGTTCCCAATACAGAGACTTTAGAGAAACATTTCTGTAAATGTTTATTATACTCAGCTTTGTTTTTTCTAATCAGATGACCCATAGCTAAAGGAAAAATAATACCTTTACTTTGGTAATATTCCAAAATTCTGATCCACTCATGTGTTAAAGTGTTTATAAAATATTGCTTTTTTGTCATAGTGCTTGAGTTCTTAGTCACTCAGTTGTGTCTGACTCTTTGAGACCCCCACAGACTACAGCTAGCCAGATTCCTTGGTCTATGAGATTTTCTGGGGCAAGAATACTGGAGTGGGTTGCCATTTCCTCCTCCAGGGAGGGGATCTTTTTGACCCAACCCATGCCCACTGTGTCTCCTGCATTGCAGAAAGGTTCTTTACTCCCTGAGCCACTGAGATAAATCCATGTGTAATTAACTATATTTTGTATTTCAAAGACTGTATCCCATACCTAGGACAGCTGTATGAGTTAGTAGCAGAAAGAATACCAGAATCTGAGACATCTGCATCCATGTTTACAAGTCTGCAGACAGAAAGCTTATAAAATGAGGCAATGGCTTTAAAAAGTAAATTTCAAACGTGACTTCTTTCAGTGACCTTTTTTTTCCTTCTCAGCATTAATGCAATTAAATGTATTATAATGGTTGCTTTTCTCTGTAAGTAGCAGAATGCTATTAGAATGAGTCTAGCATAAATCTCTATTCAAAGAGCATGTGCCAACGCAAAGTCATTCACGTAAGGGAAAAACCCTCTGAAGCTTAGGTTGACACATCAAAGAATAGCTTGAAGTAGAAATTGCTTAAATAAAAGAGCTTTAGGCTTTTATAAGATTAAATATTTTTTACTATCTTTCTATTGTATGTGGACATAAATGTTTATTTTAATGTAATATTTTAAATATTTCTATTCACTCCTAATGAACTGAAGTCACTTCAGTTGTGTCCTACTCTTTGCGACTCCATGGACTGGAGCCTGCCAGGTTCCTCCGTTCATGGGATTTTCCAGGCAAGAATACTGCAGTGGGTTGCCATTTCCTACTCCAGGATTCACTCCTAGTAAATGTGGTCAAATTATAATCAGAATCTTAAAATTCATGGTCTATATTTCATTTAGGAGTTAAAATTTATGCTCCTATTTATGCTGCAGTAATTTGGCTATGTATTGTTATATTTTGAACAAACTAAGCAATATAGTTCTGAGTAGACATAACTCAGACCCTGTAGCATTCAGCTTTTCCACATATAAACTTATCACCAATGATAAAGCCATTTAAATTTAGAGAATCTTATAATAACACCAATAAATCCTTAGCTTCTCAAAGGTGCAATCAATTCACCTTGTTGACTTTTCCTAGTGCCAACAGTAAAATTCAATACAGTTCTATTTTCTTTCCTGTAAACTACAAGTAGATAAGTCTTCAAATTCTATTTATAGATGTAGGCAGAATAATAATTTTAAAACTGTAGTTAGAAATGACAGCCCACTCCAGTATTCTTGCCTGGAAAATCCCATGGACAGCGGAACCTGGTAGGCTACTGTCCATGGGGTCGCAAAGAGTTGGACACGACTGAGCAAAGGGAAGATAGAAAATACAAGTTAATGAAATTTCAAAAAAGAATGAGCCATAGCCTTGGGGTATTTAGATGTCATGTATTCATAGTTTCATAAAGAAAAATAGTGAGAAAACAAATATGTTATCATGGAGGTAAGATATTTATGTAGTGTGTGTAGAGGTAAGTGTGTGTGTGTGTGTGTGTGTGTATGTGCACATAGGTAGATGTACAGTATGGATAAGCCTTCTACTCAGAAGTTTTATTTTGAATGTATTTAAAGTAACAACTTCCTCCTTCAATAAGGGGATCACAAAAATTACTGTGAAATATGGTATTCTAGGAGCAGGAAATGGCATCCCACTCCAGTATTCTTGAAAATCCAATGGATGGAGGAGTCTGGTAGGCTGTAGTCCTTTGGGTCGCTAAGAGACAGACATGACTGAGCGACTTCCCTTTCATTTTTCACTTTCATGCATTGGAGAAGGAAATGACAACCCACTCCAGTGTTCTTGCTTGGAGAATCCCAGGGACAGGGGAGCCTGGTGGGCTGCCGTCTATGGGGTCGCACAGAGTCGGACACGACTGAAGTGACTTAGCAGTAGCATGGTATTCTAATGTTCAGTGAAAAATATTGTAAAGGACATCTATGTTTGCAATAATGTTAAGCTTTATTTGGCATTACTTGAATTACTTGGCATAGACTGCAAAGTCTACAATGCAGAGTTTGTTTCTGTCTTCTATTTTGTATGGCTTTTCAACAATCATCTAAGCTTTTTAAGGCATAATATCCTTCTCAATATCTTTCTTCAAGTCTTGCTCAGTTTAAAAGTTTTATAAGTATCTAAGGCATTCATGAAGTTACTATCCCCCCATGTCTCTTTTCTATGTAATCAATGTCATAAGGGAAGGATTATAGAATACATATAGGAATTTTGGCTTGAAAAATGAATTAGATTTATGCTGCGTAATACAGGGAAGTGAAGTGAATGATGAAAACATACCCAGATGCTATTGCCATGTTCCTCATCTCTAGCACTGTCTTATAAAATCCCCTTTCTAAACCTTACATTGCCTGCTTAGAATGGTTTTCCTTCAGTATTTTCTCCAAAGGATCATAAGCCAATTCATGTCTTCTTTGCATGTGAAACGTATTTACAGCCTGTTTGTCTGACAAAACTTGCCCACATTTAAGCTTGTGCAATGTAAGAATTACTCCTATATATATGGAATCCAGAAGGGTGGTACCTGCCATCTTACATACAGCAAAGGAGACACAGATGTAAAGAACATACTTTTGGACTCAGTGGGAGAAGGAAAGGGTGGGATGCTTTGAGAGAATAGCATTGAAACACGTTTATTACCATATGTCAAATGGAGGACCAGTGCAAGTTGGTCCTCGCAGGCATATGGGGCAGGGCACACGGGGCCAATGCTCTGTGAGAACCTGGAGGGATGAGGTGGGGAGGCAAGTGGGAAGGGGTTTCAGGATGAGGGGGACACATGTAACCTATGGCCAATTCATGTAGATGTATGGCAAAAGCCATCACAATATTGTAAAGTATTATCCTTCAATTAAAATACTATTTTTTAAAAATATTTATGAATGACATGAAAAGAATTACTCCATTTGGCCAAAAAAAAAAAAAAAAAGGAATTACTCCATTTGGATTGGGAGATGGGAACATGAGCTGATTGGAAACAGATGACTGTTCACATTTTACTTTTGTTCTTGCTATTGAGGAATATTATTAAAATACAACATAGTGTATAAGGCAAATCTTCTTTATAAGCTTTTATGTATTTGGTTAAATATGAAATAAAGTAAACAAAAAGTTCAGGCAGTGCAGCAAAAGGGAGTATTACATACATGGACTCTGAAGTCAGAACTCCTGGGTTTAAGCTGTGCCTTCCCCACTTACCAGCTCTATACCCTTGGATAATTTTCATAACTTCCTTCTGTTTAGTTTTCTCCTATGCAGCATAGAAATAATATATCTACAGTGTAAATGTGTGCTTAAGTTGCTTCAGTCATGTCCAACACTGTGTGACCCCATGGACTGTAGCTTGTCAGGCTCCTCTGACCATGGGATTTTCCAGGCAATAATACTGGAGTCAATTGCCATTTTCTTCTCTAGGGGATCTTCCTGACCCAGGGATCGAACCTGCATCTCCTGTGGCTCCTACGTTGCAAGTAGAATCTTTACCACTGAGCCACCTGGGAAACTCTGCTGCTGCTGCTGCTGCTAAGTCGCTTCAGTCGTGTCTGACTCTGTGCAACCCCATAGATGGCAGCCCACCAGGCTCCCCCGTCCCTGGGATCCTCCAGGCAAGAACACTGGAGTGGGTTGCCATTTCCTTCTCCAGTGCATGAAAGTGAAAAGTGAAAGTGAAGTCGCTCAGTCGTGTCCAAATCTGTGCGACCCCATGGACTGTAGCCCACCAGGCCCCTCCATCCATGGGATTTTCCAGGCAAGAGTACTGGAGTGGGGTGCCATTGCCTTCTCCAGTGTATGGTAAATCACAAGCACAATTTAGTTGTAAGCTATAACTCTAGAAAGAATGATCTGCGTAATATCTTAAGGGTATGTTATATATGCCGTACTGAGTTATATTCATTAAATCCAAGGTAGATTTTCATTAATTATAATTAAAACATGTATCCATGTGAACCTACATGATATAGAATATACCAGGTGTTCTAGGACAAAGAGGGGAGCTGATTAAATGTGTATGATCTACAGTCCAACATTTACAAATTATATTTTTTTATGTTATAAGAGAATATTATATCTTTCATACTTGTGTATACATCCTCTTAATTCAGGAAAAGTGGTTCAGTTTTAAATACAGCAATCCCAGCAAAACAGACTCCTCTTGTGTAGCATGAGATGGTGGTGGTCTTTCTTTCTCCGCCAGGAGTGCTACTCCCCTGTCTTTGGATCACCCCTTACCTTCCTTTACACCTCAGTTTAAAAATCTCTTCAAAAGGATCTTCCTTGTGACCTCAACTAAAACAGCTATAACGCTTTGATTTTCTTTAAGGTGTGTGTAGCTACATGAAGTCACCATGTGCATTTGACTCCTAACTTGTTTTCTGCCTTTTCCACTAAGTAGACAATGCTTTGTTTTGTATCTTTATATTCCATAGTGTCAGGTTAATGCCCGATACATATTCAACAAATATGTATTGAATGAATGAATGATGTCAGCTAGTCATGATTATTCTTATATTGCAATGTTTGGTTTTGGCTGTTTGCTTCTCTTAGATTTCACCCTGGAAAACCTTCACCTATATTCAGCATTTTAATATAAGCCTGAGCTATTCCTCTCTCCCCTCTTTCTTTCCCCCAGCACTGTTTCAGTGCTGCTGACCTATGTTAATTGACTTCCCAACTTTCAAGTAACCTAGAACTCAAAATGATTTATATATAGTAGAGAATAGGGTCAGGTATTTTTATCTGAAAGAATGAAAACTACATACAAAAATAACACACTTATTTGATAGAGAATATATATAATAGACTTGCTATAGCACTGTCTGAATTCTGTTGACAACTTTTATTATTTTCACAAAAGCTCGGCTGATGCTGCCACTTTCCATTGAACTGTTGGCTATCATAACTCAGTGTTTAATTACATACCTTTTAGTAAATGATGGTTAAATAATGCATATATAATTGGACATGAGTTCTGTGGCCCCCAAAAGTAGTGTGTTCTGTCTGTTGTCATGGTGTTCTAAGTCTTTCACCAGGGAAGAATATTAGCCTTCAACGTACATCTATGGCTTTCTTTCTCTTACCTATTTCTGCTCAAGATGAAATGTGTACATCTAATTATTATCACTAAGTGCATGGTAGTCCCCAGCTGGCCACAATTATCTTAATGTATATTTGTAAACATGCCACCTTGTCATACATTCATGCTAATGTAAGGGAGTAGTGATGTAGATATACTATATTTATTTGCTGAAGTGAAAGTGTTAGTTGCTCAGCCATGTCTGACTCTTTGTGGCCCCATGCACTGTAGCCCTCCAGGCTCCTCTGTCCATGGAATTCTCCAGGCCAGAATACTGGAGTAGTTAGAACAAGATCCCCCGGTTCCCAACCTAGGAATCAAACCCAGGTCTCCTGCATTGCAGGCAGATTCTTTACCATCTGAGCCACCAGGAAAGCCTATATTATTGTTTACTAAGGCTGCTTTAAAAGCTACTGTAAATTCGGTAGTCTAAAAAGCATGCATTTCAATTCCAGAGGCTATGAGTCCACGATAAGGTGTTGTCATGGTTGATTCCTTCTGAGGGAAGTAAAGGAAAATCTGTTCCATGCTACTCTCTTAGCTTCTGGGAGTTTGCTGGATGTAGTTGGCATTACTTGGCTTGTGCATACGTCAGCTCAATCCCTGCCTTAATGTTCATGTGGTGTTCTCCTTCTGTATATATCTGTTTCTTCACATTTCCTGTTTTTGTAAGGATATCAGTCATCCCAGACTAAGGCTTCTCCAGTATGACCTCAGCTTAGATCTGCAACATTCCTGTTTTCAAATAAGTTCACCTTCTGAGGTACTGAAGATTAGAACTGTATCATAAGAAATTTTAGGGGACACAATTTGATGCATAACAGCTATATGATTCCTTCTTGATATTTAAACATAAGGCATGCAGATTTTCTGTATTTTGTAACTAAATGTTCACTGAATAGTGAAGAAAGTTAATCATTAATCTTAGGATTTGGCTTATTCGTTGCAAATAAATAAAAACCTGAAATTATTCAACATTGTTTACTTTACGGACACAGTCTCTTTAATTTGTACACTTGTTTATGTGCTTGTCTATATCTGCATCATATATACTCTGTTTATTTCCTACCTACTTTTCTTACTCCATTGATGAGAAGAAATGTCAGAAGATTTACATTGTTGGTCTGTTTTTATTATAAGAGTATCCTTTATGTTTCCATAATTAATATTTTTACTACAGTCCTTTGCAGTGTGCTGTGCTTAGATGTTCAGTGTTACCCCATGGACTGTAGTCTGCCAGGCTTCTCTGTCCATGAGGATTCTTCAGGCAAGAATACTGGAGTGGGTTGCCATGCCCTCTTCCAGGGGATCTTCCCAACCCAGGTATCAAACCTAGGTCTCCTTCATTGCAGGTGGATTATTTGCCATCTGAGCCACCAGGGAAGCCCAACAATACTGAAGTGGATACCCTATCCCTTCTCCAGGGGATCTTCCTGACTTAGGAACCGAACCAGGGTCTCCTTAACACTACCAATTTTGCTTTATGTTTTAACTTCTACTTCTCCAGTTTTTTACTTTGTTCCCATTTATTTTGTCCAAAGTTATACATTGATAAGTTAGCAAATATACTATGAAGCTACATAATTCAAGAGGTGAGGAACTCTCAGAACCCAACCACCAGAGATTTCCCTTAGGAAAATATAGGGGGTAGATTACTTTTACAGAAAATACACTCATAAATGTACCTTGATATAGTGTACCTTAATTGTCGTCAAAACAACCAAGAAGGCTGACCTTGACATGTGAAACTCATTGATGTAGGTATGTCAGAGAAGTTTGCTTTAAAATTATTATTTTTCCAGATACCTCCAGTTATCTGATTTTAATACCAAAGAAAATATCTGCCTACTTTATTAAAAATGAAGAAAAAAGTACATTTGAGTACATTTAGAACCAGCTAGTAAAAAGTTTTGAGATGTACAATACACTATCCTTTAAAAGAAATAGGCTTTCATCCCTTGCATTTATTTCTAACACCATATAATAAGCAACTATAGTATTCTTTCCTGTATGTACTGCACGTGATCTGCTTAAAGTTAATAAACTTGACAATGCTTTGGTACAGGTAGTTAAAATCCTAGTGTGTGATTAACATTTCACCAATTCATGGTTTTTTCTTAATATCTTAGGGAAAGTTACTGCATCAAAATGAACTTTCTTAAGGCTGGAATAATAGCAGGTAATACAATAGTTTGCTGTCAAGTCTCCAACCCTTCTTCGATTTTAAGCCCTGTTTTATAAGTGCGTCTAATGAGGTCAACAACCATCAAACAGAACAGAAATGTCACCATGGGCTAAATCTGACAATTTGCTCATTATTCACTGTCAAGAATAGTTTATGAACTTTTCATGATAATTCCTAATGAGAATACCCCCAAAATTGAGCACAAAATGATTAGAATAAATGAAACTGGTCTATGTGACAGACTGATATATTATACCTCCATGACTTTACCATTTTAAGAAATAACATATATAAATTTTAAACTAACTCATTTATCATAAGATCTATGACCTTTGGAATTACTATTTTTCATAATCTCTGCTTATTTATGTCACAGATTTCTTTGTCTTAGTCATTTTTCCTTTCAGAGCTAAAGATAGAAGATTAGGTTTAAATAGTAGAAACCTATATTGAAAACAGATGCTGTTTATTAAATTTGCTTATTTTTCAAATTTTCTGCTGTTTTTCAACTCTGTATAACCTTTCACTTATCCCTGCTGATTCTCTGTTCCTGAGATCACACCTGTTCTTAAGGAGATGTGGGCTGGAGGGGACTGGAATGTGAGAGAAACACCTGGGAGACCTTTGCTATGAAGGATTTTTATATATTGCTGAGTCTTTTCACTTGCTGCCCCAATGCCCTTTCCATGGACCTCAGCAACATGCCTCCTGCTGCCCTGGGAGTTAAGATTCTTCCTTACAGGCAAAATAACAGTGAGCATTTCTACTCTAAGGAGAATTTTGAGTGATTTTAGCTTTCAGTGAAAAGCTCAACAGTGGGAAGACAAACATAAGGAAGGAGCTTTTTTTAATATATAAAATGATAAATAAACATTGAATATTAAGTGTGTATTACTAGGCATAGCTAGGATTTATTTATTCTTAGTATCTGAAGCACTGTAACCTTCAGCCAGTTATTTATACTATGGGGACTTATCTTTATACATAAAATAAGAAGACAGACTGGGTGATATATAATGTTCCATTCAATTCCCTTAGCCTATGTTTTTGACATTGCAATACATATGGGCAGTTATTAGCCTGTGGGTGATTATTCTGGGCTGCTTTATCTTCACTTACCCAAATTATAAGTCTATTGCTTTTCCTTTAAATTTTTTTCTTTGCATTAAAGACATTGGAAGAAGCATGGAATTATAGAGTTACAGAATCAGAGAGTAGAAGTTGTCAAAGTAAAGAACATAGGGAGCTCAGCTCAGTGCTCTGTGACAACTTCGAGGGATGGAATGGGAGGTGGTGAGAGGGAGAGGAGAGATGTATACATATAGCTGATTTGTGTTACACACCAGAAACCAGTACAATATTGTAAAGCAATTATCCTCCAATTAAGAAAAAAGCAGTCGTGATAAATTGATTAAACTTAAGTAAATGGATCCTAGGAAGCCAGAGCACTATATCCCCTGCATGATGGTGATATTTACCTAACATCTACTTCATTCTGTCTGAGATTTTTCATTCTTCTCTGGTCACCTATCTCTTTGACATTGTATCAATTAGACATGCATTTGAGTTACCAAATCTTCACTTAAATATACCCTGAAAAGTAATAAAACACTAAAGTAGAGAGGATGTTTTATATAACCATTTTCTCGACTTAGGAATAGGCAATATAGTGGGTAAGAATAGTGTTCTTACCACCAGCTAACATTTGCCAAATGTGTATAATATATCATGTACTGGACCTGAATCTTCCCCACTTAGGGACTTCCTGCATTGCAGGCGGATTCTTTACTGTTGGAGCCACCAGGGAAGCGCCTTTCAACATTTGCCGAGTGTGTACAATATGTCATGTATTGGACTATCTTACTGAAAACCCACAAAATAATATGGGGTAATAAAATTGTCCCCATTTCACAGACGGTTAAGCCAAGGATCAGTATGTTGATAGTTTCCAATGGTCACAGTGCTAATAAATAATAGAGACAGGATTCAAATAAAAGTCTAATGTAAATACCATGCTCTTAACTGCTACAAAATCTTGATATTTTTAGACAGCAAGAGTTTATTGAAGTCAGTTTGAAAGTATCACTTTTTTTAGGCTGTGTATATGAACTTGAATTCTGCAATTTTAGCTTAATATAAACAAATATTTTCCACATCATTAAAAATCTTAAGTGACTTTCATTGATGCCTATTTTAGTTCTCTATTGCTGTTGTAACAAATTGCCGTATACTTTGTGGCTTAAAACAATACACTCTTATTATCTTCTAGTTCTGAGAGTCAGAAGTTCAACACTGGTGTTATGGGGATAAAATGAAGGTATTGGCAGGGCTACACTTTTTTTTTCCTGGATGCTCCAGATTTTTTTTCCTTGCCTTTTCCATCTTGCAGAGACTGCCGTAATCCCTGCCTCATGGCTATGCTTCATTTTCAAATCCAGCAGCAGTGGGTTAAGCCCTCCCCACATTACATCACCCTGATCTATGTCTCTGCCTCCCTCTTGTACTTTTCAGAACATTTGTGTAAACATCAGTAATCCAGAATAACCTTCCTATTTTAGGGCCAGCAGATTAGCCACCTTATTTCCATCTGCACACTTAATTCTCTTTTCCACATAACCTAAGCACAGGTTCTAGTACTTAGGACATAAACATCTTGGGAGTGGGAGAGGGAGGTAGTGGGCGACTATATTGCCTACCACAATGTCTAATATCATATTTTAGAACAATGTCCTAGTGCCTTATGCTGCCAGGATCATATCTCTGAATATGTTGTTAACATTGATATTATTTACTTAGTTTATCAAGGAAATAATAATACTTTTATGAACACTGAGGTTATATGTACCTAAATAGTAAGAAATCACATGTATTATGTATTACTTACCTATGACAAATTTCCCAATTCTTGAGCTCTTAATTTTGTTTCATGGGTTTTTAAGATATTTTTGAAGATATTTCTAAGATATTTCTTCAGGATATGTAAATATATTTATGCTTATTTTACACATAAAAGATTAATTATTGATGTGTAATTCATGGTTATTATTTCTCACTGAAAATATAGAAAAGTACTATTTTTTCAGTCTTCTAGCATTTCATAAGAGAAATATGAGGCTAGAACAATAGAAGTCTTGTAGGGTTGAGTCCTTAGTCTGTGAGATGTGATGGCATCTTTGGGTGGAGGGTGTAAAGAGTTGAGTTGAATTGTAGGACATCCAGCTGGTATTGATATATTGTTTGGTAGCTGTGGAACCACTCCCTGCCCCATGCCCAACACACACATGTTGGAATTGGGTGCAGAATGTTTTACCATGAAACAGCTTCCAGGATGCATTTTTTAGTAAAAGTAATCAAGGTGCTGAAGAGTGCTGTGTTATGGTCACATGGTATAAGGCCATGTGTAATATATTATAGTACATAGAATTTTTCTAAATCCATATGTAAAAACCAGCCAACTTAAATATTTCTGGGAGGGGTGTCATTGTAATGGGAAGTCTGGGCTGAGAGGGAGGCTGACTTCTTACTCTAATTAGTTTATATTATTTGAATTTTAACATGTACTATATCATTTTTCAAAGTAGTTTATCCAAAAGGGCTTCTCCCTACTTATAATCAAACTGTCATCCAGAACTTTTGCAATAATTTACATTCCCATGAGAAGTTTGTCTTTCCCTGGAATAATCTTCTAGAATGTAGATATCAGATCCTATTCACCTCTCTCCTCTGCATATGTGTAAAAACATACCTAATCAGTTATGACACATCTGAGTATGTATGTGGACATTTATATACTCCAAAGTTATACTTCTTTAAAAAAATCAAAGAATATATAGTATCTGGCAATAAGAACCTAGGGTAAGAGAGGGGCACGAATAGTGTATTTCGCACTGTACTTATAACTTTAATGTGTAAAGCCCTAGGATCGGGCATTAACTGAATATATTGAAAAGTAAAGGGTTGATGGGAGGTTTTCATGATAATAGGGACATTACATTCTTTCTAATATTACAGTGGAATCAAATAAAATTCAACTAAAACAATACTATGAACTATTAGACCAAGTGGGCTGCATTATGGTTCCTGGTTGTAGAATATGAAGAAAATATAGTTTCCTCGCTTCAGTCATGTCCGACTCTGTGCGACCCCATAGACAGCATAGAGCCCACCAGGCTCCCCCGTCCCTGGGACTCTTCAGGCAAGAACACTGGAGTGGGTTGCCATTTCCTTCTCCAATGCATGAAAGTGAAAAGTGAAAGCGAAGTAGCTCAGTCGTGTCCGACCCTTAGCGACCCCATGGACTGCAGCCTTCCAGGCTCCTCCGTCCATGGGATTTTCCAGGCAAGAGTACTGGAGTGGGGTGCCATTGCCTTCTCCATATTGATATTTATCTCTGTTTTCTGTAATAAACATGAAATTCATTGTCATCACAGAAATTATTTAAAGCAACATATACACAGTCAGGGAATGACAGTCCAATACTGAACAAGGGATTTTGCCTTTTAGAGATGAGCCATCAGTGGTGGTTTCCATTCTGGTTTAATAGCCCTACTTTTTTGATGTTTTATGCATTTTCCTTTTCATGTGTTTTCACAGCAGGCTAGTTGGAAGTTGCCGGATGCTCATGAGTTTTTGCTAACTACCACCTGCTCTAAGATGAATCCTTCTATTTCAGAACAGGAATGGTGACTTGTATTTTTGAATGATGTGCAATAAGTTGAATGTGTTCTGTAATAAAGGATAATTCATCATGGGATAATGCTCACCTTACCTGGACTGCCCACTTTGGGTTCCAGGGTCAAGGCAGCTATAGTAGTCAGGTAGAGTCCATCCAGCTTATTATACTTCTCTCCTATAATAAAACTCAGATTTATTTAACTCCAGATTTTGTGAAGTATATTAATTTTATAGATCTGCACAGACCGTTAACAGGGAATTGAGGACTAAACAAAACATATATTTATGTAAGTTTTGGTGGAATTTGACATGAACATTCAATTATATCTTACCGACATTTATTAAAAGCATTTTAGCTAAGGGATGCCTTTTACTTTTGCTTCTTCTCTTGTTTTGGTCTATTTACATTTCTTTTCTTGCTTTGTTTCAGTTTTGTTGGTCTTGTATTATTGTACAACAATAATGAGATCTGAGATGCCCCTTCCTTATATAAATATTTTTATTATCCTTTTATTAAAATTCTAGATTTCTACAATTAATCAAAATTCACTTTGAATGTTATATCTTCAGGAATTACTGTCTTAGGATAAGCTTCCTTCTAGTATGTGCTGTAAAATCCCTGCCTCTAGCTATTCATTAATACTGCCAGATTCCTTCTTCACATAGTCCTGAAGCTTCCCGAGCATCTCTGAATCCCGAGCATCTCTGAATTTTCTCTGCTGCTAGCTCTATGTTCTATATGCCTTTTGGTGCAAGCCTTTTGCTGAAATGTGTTCACCATGACCCTTTGGGAAACTATCAAACTTACCGTTTGCTGCAGCTGGAAATTAAAAGCTTATGTGCGGTATTAGGGCTGCTACGTACAGTTGGGCCAGTTGTGCACCATGTAACGCTGCTGCTGCTGCTGCTGCTAAGTCACCTCAGTCATGTCCGACTCTGTGCGACCCCATAGACGGCAGCCCACCAGGCCCCCCTGTCCCTGGGATTCTCCAGGCAAGAACACTGGAGTGGGTTGCCATTTCCTTCTCCAGTGCATGAAAGTCAAAAGTGAAAGTGAAGTTGCTCAGTCGTGTCCGACTCTTCGCGACCCCATGCTAGAGGAAGCTATTCATAACATAGACCTCAATGATGTGGAGGTTTTGGGGGACAGTTTTTGAGAGATGATAGGAAAGTGTTTTGATGGAACAGGAGTAATACATTCTGACAATATTCTGAAATATGACATTCTTAAGGAAGAGACACCTTTTTAAAATGTGAACAAAGGACCGTATGACTTAGCATTGAGCCTAGCTGGTATCACAAGGAACCTGGAGATTCTATTCACTCAAATACCTTTGGGTAGACAAACAAAGTGATTATGAGAATGCTTTTTGGAGTCAGAAAGACCTGACTCAAATACTGATTTTTTTTTTCCACTTCCTGGCTATGTGACATTGGGAAACATATTAATATTTAACCTCTCAGAAATTTGGTTTCCTCACCTGGAAGAATGGGCATGGATCATAAAATCTTCTTGGGTTAAAACATTAAATTGCTCTTGAAAAATTAGCATACATTGATAAAAATGGACAATGACCTGAAAGATACTGGGCCAACCAACTGAGGGACTGAGGGATAGATTTTATTATGTGCATATATGTGGTATATAATTAATTTTAAAATGATACTATAGAGATAGAGGACTTAGCAGAGTGCCTAGCAGGTGATGTACATGTAAGGGTAACTCTCAGATACAAATTCATGGAAGTGCAGAACATTGGCCCAAATGGCCAGAACTGCTTGGCGAGCAGAGAGATAGAATTCAATAGTGACAAACCATGAGTGGGGTGTTAGCACCCTCTATATGGGTGCATCTTGTGGAGTCAGCTGTTATAAACATGGGCAGAGTCCTCTGCTTTCTTTAGGCAAAAAATAAGAGTTGCTCAATGCTTTCTCCAGAGCACTTCCCAGAAAATGATAAACTGTATGAAATCCAGGTGAGGATGCACACTTAAGAAAAATCTCAGAAACTGCCATGTGAGAAGTTATAAAATTCAACTCTGGTGAATTTACCTAAACTGAATTTATAACTCTTCCTGCGTGTGAAATAACGAGGTACTGAAAAGATACCAGCAAGAAGGAGTGATAGAAAGGTACAGGGACTTACCTCAAGTGGAATCATTTAATTGTGATGTTACATGAGTTGCTCTGAACTTTCAGCCGCCAGGAGAAGATGTAGGAATGTATCTAGCAAACAACATGTTAATCCCAAAATACCCACAGAAGTTATTGAGGCAGAAGAGCTGAATGAGAGCAGATGTGGAAATTGGGAAAGAGAAACTGGATGAGGCATAGCTTGAATGTGACTATATAAATGTGTATATAAAAGTACATCTTTCCAGAGTTGGCTTGTTTTACTCTTTTAGTGTTTGTAATACTGTGCACTTTTCTCTCCTAATTTCTCAAAACCATTTCTTTTCATGGACCATCAGAGAAGGGCTAGAAATCAGAAAGAAATGTTCAGTCACAGCCTGATGTGGTTCCAGGGAACCTTTTAGAATTAGACACACAGGAATATTTGTGTGATGGCTTAGATTTCTAGAAGCAGACACGGAGATGGATTTGGATATAAAATCTTTATTAATGAGCAGCACCTGTGAAGGAAAGGAAATGGGAGGGAGTTTGAGCAGAGGGAGGAACTGAATAATGATGGAGCTCCATCAAGCCTTAGGCAGCCTCTAGGAAGTCTGGCAGTGAGACCTGCCCGATGGAGTTGTGCCAAGTTGGTCTGTAGTGTCCAGGCCTTTGTAGCCCACTTTGCTCAGTCACGGGGTGGAAGCTGCCTTTCTCTCCTATTGCCCTGCACTCAAGGGCAAGGCCTTAGGCAAAGCAGCTTTCTGTGGTTGAGCTAACCCAGAAGCAACTGAATATAGGAGAATATCTGTTGGCTACATTTCTTCAGCCAGACATGTCTTCAGTTGATGGGCAGTCTGAGTGGTGCAGGTTCACGCTAATCCCTCTTAGATGAGTGTTCTACAGTGGAGTTGATAGACAAAAACCCAGCCAAATGCTGCCCTTGTGTAAATCTTGGCCGTTATGAATTTTCCACTCCCATGGAAACCTCATTTATTTTCTTTTGTAAGCTCAACAAAGATCCGATAGTATCAATCTGAACTACCTAGGCTTCTAAGTATCTACCAGGTATATATGACCCATATTTCCCACCCAAATTTAGACAGACATGGCAGCATGTTCATTTCTCTAATATCATCCTGTTTATTGTCTCTGCTGCTGCTAAGTCACTTCAGTCATGTCCGACTCTGTGTGACCCCATAGACGGCATCCCACCAGGCTCCCCCATCCCTGGGATTCTCCAGGCAAGAACACTGGAGTGGGTTGCCGTTTCCTTCTCCAATGCATGAAAGTGGAAAGTGAAAGTGAAGTCGATCAGTCGTGTCCGACCCTTAGCGACCCCATGGACTGCAGCCCACCAGGCCCTTCCGTCCATGGGATTTTCCAGGCAAGAGTACTGGAGTGGGGTACCATCACCTTCTCTGGCTTATTGTCTCCACAGTTCCTTATTTATTTCCTTTTATTATGTAGAGAGTTTGCAGTAAAAGAAAGGTAATGCTTTCTATGGCATTTTTAAAATATGTTTGAAGAATAACAGAATATATTATATAGATTATGATAGATAATACTGGTCCAGAAAATCCTAAGAAGTGTTATAGACTTGAAATCTAAACTTTAAGTAAATTTTAAACAATTCTTTATGTTTCATATTTTAATAAACATTTCTCTAAATAATATCTGAAGGGTATATTGCCTAAAATGAAGGCCTGTTTCCCTGATAAAAATAAAAGTTCTCTGTTTTTATTTCTTAATAAACCAAAGTTTACACCTAACATCCCTACTTTAATGTCCCCAATTTAGCAAATACAGTTTATTTTGAAAAAATAGATCACTGACCGCTGGGATGTTGACCGCTTTTTTCTTGGCTTTCTTCAATCACAGTTCTGATATTCCCTTGACCATTCCAAACCTTGATGAGACCCATCAGTCAGGAGTTTTACAGGAGTAGGCAAGCATGAAATTAATTTTCTAAAGTGAGGTAGCTTACAGATGCCAGAAGCTCATAACTCAGTAATACTGGTAAATCTCTAAATTAGTTCTTTAGCTGCTAGGTTGTTTTTGTTGTTGCTATTATTTCTCTTATGACTTAACTGGGTGAATTTTTTCAGTTTTTGTTTTCTTATGTAGAAGGAGTGGCTTACACATTTTCAGACAAGGAAGTTACTTTCCATTTGTGTGTGAATTCTCTAGCTATATTATTTTCCTGTAAGGCCTAGTTATCCAGGCATGCACCAATTTTTTAATGTTAATAGGGGCATTTCCTTTCACATTGCATTTTTCCTTTTATTCTGATTCTGTGAAAGCTAGTACTATGTACAGTTGATAGCTCCATAACAGTATTCTCTAAGGAATATAAATTCTGATCTCTGTGTAAAATCAGGGAGGAGTCCAAGTTGAGGGATTGTAATATTTTAGATACTGTTCTCATTTACAGATAAACAGATTTTGATGACTATATTAAAATCTGTGATTTTTAGTTCTATAACCATTCAAAATATAACTTCTACTGTGGGCTTCCCTGGTGGCTCAGATGGTAAAGAATCTGCCTGTAATGCAGGAGAACTGGGTTCAGTCCCTGGGTTGGGAAGATCCCCTGGAGAAGTAAATGGACTCACTCCAGTATTCTGGCCTGGAAAATTCCATGAACAGAGGAGTCTGGCATGCTACAGTCCATGGGGTTGCAAAGAGTCGGACACAACTGATCGACTTTCACTTTCATGTGTGTATTAACTTGAATATATTATACTATTACATACGTGTGTATGCTCAGTTGTGACCAACTCTTTGCGGCCCTATGGAGTGTAGCCCACCAGGCTCCTCTATACGTGAGTTTATTCCTGGTAAGAATACTGGAGAGGGTTGCCATTTCCTCCTCCAGGGAATCTTTCTGACCCAGATATTGAATCCATTTCTCCTGTATATCCTGCACTGGCAGGCCGATTTTGTACCACTGAGCCACCTGGAAATTCCCACTATTATATATACCACTAGTAAATATACTACTATTCCAGTTCCTACAATGTAATTGTTATTGATGATTATAAATGAGTCCCAGCCAATTATCTAGAATAGTGATTGTAGATTGTGTGTATATGTACAGAAAATTCCCCAGTGATTTTTGGGTATAATAGCTCATTTAGAGGTATTAGTCAAGTGTCTTACTGTGAATTCCCTTTCCTGTCTTGATTTGCATCCAGTTAGCTTTGAAGCCGGAGAAGGCAATGGCAACCCACTCCAGTACTCTTGCCTGGAAAATCCCATGGATGAAGGAGCCTGGTAGGCTGCAGTCCATGGGGTCGCTGAGGGTTGGACACGACTGAGTGACTTCACTTTCAGTTTTCACTTTCATGCATTGGAGAAGGAAATGGCAACCCACTCCAGTGTTCTTGCCTGGAGAATCCCGGGGACAGGAGAGCCTGTTGGGTTGCCATCTACAGGGTTGCACAGAGTCGGACACGACAGAAGTGACTTAGCAGCAGCAGTAGCAGCAGCTTTGAAGCACTGATAGATATTTTATATAGTATACTATAGTCTCATGGCCACAAGTCAGAAGCAAACCAAGTTGCAAGTATAACTCTCTGCACTAATAATTTTAAATGAATCCCCTGGTACTCTTTTTAAAACACTATCATCTCCCTTTGTACTTTAGGAGTTTATGGAGCCTAGGAGATATGTGACTCTCTGGTTCAAGTTAATCTCTCAAAGAGTCCATTGGGTCATCAACCCTAAGTTCAGTTCTCCAGTTTCTTTAGTCTGTAATTGGGATGGAGAGACTTAGAGTTGTAAGAATCTTCCCATTTATCCCAAGATGTGTTAAATAAGAACAAAACAGAAGATCCAAGTGAAGGTCCTAGTATTATATTCCTTTACCTAGGTCATGGTAACAAATTAGAAGCGATATTACATCCAGTCAGATGGCAGAGATTAATGCCATCTTTGGTAGATTTACATGATTTAGTGTTAAGGTCTCCATCATATCACAATTTTCAAAATAACAAGTATTTATTTCCAAAACAAAGAACAAGCTTGCATCTGTTGCAAAAACGTCTAGCACTTGCAAATTTCTTTGAATTCTGAGGACTGCATATACCACACTTGAGAAGATAGCTTTAAACTATGTATTACTGCCTTGAAAAGTTGTGTGCTCTGAATGAGTACAGGAGGAAAAGGGTTTTGCAGCAGATCCAGACTATAATATCTGTAGCCTTATCAATTAGACCATATGACCCAGATCATCTCAAGTTGCTATCGGTGATCATGAGACAAGAATGTCTTGTTGGAGGTTTTGAAATTCTACACTCCTCAAAAGAACTGAACTATAGTTAATATAAATTTTTTCATGTTCCTGAAAGAAGACCATGCCTGCAGTTGCAAAAATTATTCCTCATGTAAAAAAGTAGATCCTGAAATGCTACTGGAATCTAGTAGAGACTGAAAGCACAAGTATGAGACAAAAAAATAATTCTGCATTTGAAGTCTCCCATCTTTAGCTGAATATGAAAGTCAAGTCATAAGGCTTGACTGACAGAGCATCAACTCATTACACAAGTGAAATAGTGCATACATATTTGGTCCTGAGACAGTCCAGTGGACACAGGTTAGATTAGGTGACTCATGTACCTATGTCACTAGCCTCTGTTGCATCTACTTTTTAGATCATACTATGGCCCTATAATATTTTATGTATGACCAGATGATGGAAAAGTAGGAAAAAAATTTCCTGGTTCATGAATGACATTGTTCAATCCTAAGGTACAAGAAAAAAATGGTGCATGAATGCTCAGAGTATCACAAAGAGGTAGCCCTCCAAATCTGTGATGAGGAGTAAACTTCCCAGTAGATAGAGTTATGACCAGTGCACCCAGTCATCAACTTTGGAGGGAGAGCAGCCTGAGAGAACTCCTAAGGAGTTCTGATCATCTTGGCATACTGGTCAGAGGCCAGAAAGACTACTAGAAATTAGAGATTACATAGCCTGGCTGGGAAACATGTGGATGATCCTATGGAATTGAGGACAGATATGTCATCTCATGTCAGGGAGGACTGCTCACTGAGGAGACCCTCAAAACTATCCAGGAGAGGTCATCCAGCCTCTGTGTTCAGCTATCTAAGTACCTGAAAAATGGATCAATAATGCTCTAGCCATTGTGATCAGGGATGGTTATTTTGGACACCTCAGTGGAAAAATCTTTCTCAGTGAGACTTCTCTAGCTTTTACTTCTATTTGACTTTCAAATCCTTGGTGACAAGTTAACTGCATTAAATCCATTCCTTACTAGAGTTGAGAATTCATTTTGACTTACGTTAACAGTTTGTGGGTTTGGTTTTGCCTTTCTTGACTAGAGTCCCTAAGTATAGCACCAACATCCAAGAGTTTATAGAGTGCCTTATTTATCATCCTCTTATGATCTCATCAGAGAAGGCAATGGCACCCCACTCCAGTACTCTTGCCTGGAAAACCCCATGGATGGAGGAGCCTGGAAGGCTGCGGTCCATGGGGTCGCGGAGAGTCGGACACGACTGAGCGACTTCACTTTCACTTTTCACTTTCATACATTGGAGAAGGAAATGGCAACCCACTCCAGTGTTCTTGCCTGGAGAATCCCAGGGACGGGGAGCCTGATGGGCTGCCATCTATGGAGTCGCACAGAATCGGACACGACTGAAGTGACTTCACTCACTTATGATCTCATATAACATTGTCCTTTATACACAGGACAAAAAAAAAAAAAATAGAAAAAGAACCTTCACTGACAGGGAGGTGGACAGTTGGCAAATTAACATGGTCACATTCCAGTAGTTCTCAGCATCACAGAATGTGCCAATTGAGGGAAGACACCTTGCTGTTTAGGGCTTTCCAGGTGGCTCAGTGGTAAAGAATCTGCCTGCCAATGCAGGCATCTCAAGAGATGGAGCTTCAATCCCTGAATTGGGAAGATCCCCTAGAGTAGGAAATTGCAACCTATTCCAGTATTCTTGCTTGGGATATCTCATGGTTAGAGGAGCCAGGCAGGCTACAGTCCATGGGGTCACAAACAGTCGGACAGGACTGAGCAACTGAACACACACACAGGCACCCTGAAGTTTGAACTGATGCATTTCAAGTTCATCATTTCATGGTGCTGTATCCCATGTAGGTCCATGTATGTATAACAATTGTCCAGGTCACAAAGCATGGATCTAGCAGTGGCCCCCTACCACCCTGTCCCCTAGTGACCCAACTGGTCAACTTGTAATTCCCATCAGCACTGTTAGGTTTACCAGGCTACAGTCCCCTATTCCCAAGGTGGATACTTCCACCAGGAGATACAACAAGATTTCAACTAGCCATAATATGATTGCCACCTGCATCAATCCTCTCCTCCCTTGCCTTCTTCTCTACTTCCTTTTTTTTTTTTTTTTTTCTCTCTTAATGAAGAACTGTGAGAAGTTACCATTCTGGAGGGATCAATGCCAGGATGTACTGGCACATGTGGATCTGTGCAGTGTAGCAGATCCTTATCCTCTCACCCTGAATCTTCAGGTCTCACTTCCAACTCCCATAATGAGCATTTTATTGCTGAGGGTTTTTCATGTTGTGAGAGACTTCTTTGACACTCTCAAGTCCACTTTGCCACCATTATGGCACATTGGGAATGCTAAGAACTTGAAAACACCTAGGAACAGCTCTGAATCAATGAGAGTCCTGTGACAGTTGGAGAGGATGGAAGTAGGATGTCCCACTTCCTTGCCATTCAGGGGGAATAGTTTGGAATCAGGTGTCATAGACTGGGTTCCTAAATTCCCCAAAGAAAGGTCAAAGAGCCCATTGACAGTGTTCACTTTGTACTTTGTCTTCTCTGGTTTCACTTCTTTACTCCTCTACCGCTTGCTGTTCAGTCACTAAGTCACATCCTACTATTTGCAGCCCCATGGACAGCAGTACGCCAGTATCTCTGGTATTCAGTATCTCTGGTATTCAGTATCTCTGGGAGTTTGTTCATGTTCATTGAGTCAGTGAGGCTATCTAACCATCTAATCCTCTGCTGACCTGTTCTTTTGCCTTCAATCTTTCCCATCATCAGGGTATTTTCTAGTGAATCAGCACTTCACATCAGGTATCCAAAGTATTGGAGTTTCAGCTTCAGCCTCAATCCTTCCAATGGATATTCAGGGTTGATTTCCTTTAGGATTGACTGGTTTCATCTTCTTGCTGTGCAAGGGACTTGAAGAGACTTCTCCAACACCACAGTTCAAAAGCATCAATTCTTTGGCACTTGGCCTTCTTTATGGTCCAACTCTCACATCTGTACATGACTAATGGAAAAACCATAGCTTTGACTATATAGAACTTTGTCAATAAAATGATGTCTTTGCCTTTTAATGTGTTGTCCAGTTTTGTCATAGTTTTCTTACCAAGGAGTAAGCTGCTTTTAATTTCATGACTACAGTCACCATCAGCAGTGATTTTGGAGTCCCCCAGAATGAAATCTGTCACTGTTTCCACTTTTCCCCCTGCAAGAGAGTTCCAGAAAAACATCTACTTCTGCTTTATTGACTATGCCAAAGCCTTTGACTGTGTGGATCACAATAAACTGTGGAAAGTTCTGAAAGAGATGGGAATACCAGACCACCTGACCTGCCTCTTGAGAAATTTGTATGCAGGTCAGGAAGCACCAGTTAGAACTGGACATGAAACAACAGACTGGTTCCAAATAGGAAAAGGAGTACGTCAAGGCTCTATATTGTCACCCTGCTTATTTAACTTTTATGCAGAGTACATCATGAGAAACGCTGGGCTGGAAGAAGCACAAGCTGGAATCAAGATTGCCGGGAGAAATATCAATAACCTCAAATATGCAGATGACACCACCCTTATGGCAGAAAGTGAAGAGGAACTCAAAAGCCTCTTGATGAAAGTGAAAATGGAGAGTGAAAAAGTTGACTTAAAGCTCAACATTCAGAAAACAAGGATCATGACATCCAGTCCCATCACTACATGACTTTATTTTTTGGGGCTCCAAAATCACTGCAGATGGTGACTGCAGCCATGAAATTAAAAGACGCTTACTCCTTGGAAGAAAAGTTATCACCAACCTACATAGCATATTCGAAAGCAGAGACATTACTTTGCCAACTAAGGTCCGTCTAAACAAGGCTATGGTTTTTCCTGTGGTCATGTATGGATGTGAGAGCTGGACTGTGAAGAAAGCTCAGCACTGAAGAAATGATGCTTTTGAACTGTAGTGTTGGAGAAGACTCTTGAGAGTCCCTTGGACTGCAAGGAGATCCAACCAGTCCATTCTGAAGATCAGCCCT
>NW_011494919.1:9060179-9123633 GCF_000754665.1 Bison bison bison | reverse complement strand
TCGGACGTGACTGAGTGACTGAACTGAACTGAACTGAACTGATGGGACTAGATGCCATTATCTAAGTTTTCTGAATGTTGAGTTTTAAACCAGCTTTTTCACTGTCCTCTTTCACACTCATCAAGACGCTCTTTGGTTCCTCTTCACTTTACTCCATTAGAGTAGTATTATCTGCATCTGAAAAAGTGAAAGTGAAGTTGCACAGTCATGTTTGACTCTTTGCAACCCCATGGAGCCCTTCCAGGCTCTGCTATCCATGGGATTCTCCAGGCAAGAATACTGGAGTGGGCTGCCATTTCCTTCTCTAGGGGATCTTCCCAACCCATGGATCAAACCCAGGTCTCCTGCATTGTAGACAGACGCTTTACTGTCTGAGCTACTAGGGATGCCCCATAGTTATTGATATTTCTCCTAGAAATCTTGATTCTGGCTTGTGATTCATCCAGCCCAGCATTTTTCTGGGCTTAATAAGTTAAACAAACAGGGTGACAATATACAGCCTTGACATACTCCTTTTCCAATTTTGTCCCAGTCATTTTTTCCATGTAAGGTTCTAACTGTTGCTTCTTGACCCACATACAGTTTCTTAGGAGATAGGTAAGGTGGTCTGGTATTGCCATCTCAAGAATTTTCCACAGTTTGTTGTGATCCACACAGTTAAAGGCTTCAGCATAGTCATTCAAGCTGAAATAGATTTTTTAAAGAATTCCCTTGCTTTTTCTATGACCCAAAAAAATGTCAGCAATTTGGTCTTTGGTTCCTCTGCATTTTCTAAATCCAGCTTGTACATCTGGAAGTTCTTGGTACACATATTGAAGCCTAAGTTGAAGAATTTTGAACATTACCTTGACAGCATGTGAAATAAGCACAATTGTGAGGTAGTTTGTGCATTCTTTGGCTTTGCCCTTCTTCCGGATTGGAATGAAAGTTGACTTTTTCCAGTCCTATGGCCACTGCTGACTTTTCCAAATTTGTTGGCATATTGAGTGGAGCACTCTTGCAGCAGCATCTTTTAGGATTTGAAATAGTTAAGCTGGAATTCCATCACCTCCACTGGCTTTGTGTGTTGTAATGCTTCCTAAGGCCCATTTGACTTTACACTCCGGGATGTCTGGCTCTAGGTGAGTGAGCATACATACCACCATGGTTATCCTGGTCATTAACACCTTTTTTGTATAGTTCTGTGTATTCTTGCCAGTTCTTCTTAACCTCTCTGCCTCTGTTAGGTCCTTATAATTTCTGTCCTGTATGGTCCCCATCTTTGCATGAAATATTCCCTTGCTATCTCTTAATTTCCTTGAAGAGATCTCTAGTCTTTCCTATTCTATTTTTTTCCTCTACCTCATTGCATTGTTCACTTAAAAAGTCTTTCTTATCTCTCCTTGCTATTCTGTGGAACTCTGCATTCAATTGGATATATCCTTCCCTTTCTCCCCTACTTTTTGCTTCTCTTCTTCCTCAGCTACTTGTAAAGCTTCATCAGACAACTACTTTTCCTTCTTGTAATTCATTTTCTTTGGGATTGTTTTGATCACTGCCTCCTGTACAGTGTTATGAACCTCTGCCAATAGTTCTTCAGGCATTCTATCTACTCAGTCTAATCCCTTGAATCTATTTGCCACTCCCACTGTGTAATAATAAGGGATTTGATTTAGGTCATACCTGAATGGCCTAGTGGTTTTCCTGACTCTTCAATTTAAGTCTGAATTTGGCAATAAGGAGTTCATGATCTGAGCCACAGTCAGCTTCCAGTCTTGTTTTCACTGTCTAGAGCTTCTCCATCTTTGGCTGCAAAGAATATAATTAATCTGATTTGGGTATTGAACATCTGGTGATGTCCATGTATAAAGTCATCTGTTGTGTTGGAAAAGGATGTTTGTTATGACTAGTGTGTTCTCTTGACAAAACTTTTAGCCTTTGCCCTGCTTCATTTTGTACTTCAGGGTCAGACTTGCCTGTAACTCCAGGTATCTCTTGATTTCCTACTTTGCATTCCAATCTCCTATGATGAAAAGGACATCTTTTTTTGATATGAGTTATAGAAGGTCTTGTAAGTCTTCATAGAACCGGTCAACTTAAGCTTCTTTGGCATCAGTGGTTGAGGGATAGGCTTGAATTACTCTGGTACCAAATGGTTTGCCTTGGAAATGAACTGAAATCATTCTGTTGTTTTTGAGATTGCACCCAAGTACTGCATTTCAGACTCTTGTTGACTATGAGGGCTACTCAGTTTCTTCTAATGGATTCTTGCCCACGTTAATAGATAATGGTGGTCATCTGAATTAAATTTGCCCATTCTGGGCCATTTTAGTTCACTGATTCCTAAAATGTTGATGTTCACTCTTGCCACCTCCTGTTTGACCACTTCCAATTTACCTTGATTCATGGACCTAACATTCCAGGTTCCTATACAATATTGTTCTTTACAGCACTGGACTTTACTTTCTCTTTACCTTCAAAATAAGCTGTTACTATCCAGATATTTCTCGATCATAAAAAGAAACAAAATTGTGCCATTTGCATAGAAGTGGATGGACCAAGAGACTGTCATATAGAGTGAAGTAAGTCAGAAAAACAGATATAATATCACTTATATGTGAAATCTAGAAAAATGATACAGATGAACTTATTTGCAAAGCAGAAATAGACACACAGACATAGAGAACAAATTTATGGATACCAAGGGGACAAGAAAAGTGGGATGAACTGGGAGATCAGGATTGGCAAGTCGAGTCTGACTCTTTGTGACCCCATGGACTGTAGCATATCAGGCTCCTTAGTCCATGAAATTTTCCAGGCAAGAGTACTGGAGTGGGTTGCCATTTCCTTCTCCAATGTATAGATACTGAGAACCTACTGTAGAACACAGGAAACTCTATTCAATGCTCTTTGGTGACCCATAATGGAAAGAAAATCCAAAAAAAGAGGAAATATATATGTGTGTATATATGTATACACACACATGCTGCTGCTACTGCTAAGTCACTTCAGTCATATCCGACTCTGTGAGACGCCATAGACGGCAACCCAACAGGCTCCCCCATCCCTGGGATTCTCCAGGCAAGAATACTGGAGTGGGTTGCCATTTCCTTCTCCAATGCATGAAAGTGAAAAGTGAAAGTGAAGTCGCTCAGTCATGTCCGACTCTTAGCGACCCCATGGACTGCAGCCTACCAGGCCCCTCCATCCATGGGATTTTCCAGGCAAGAGTACTGGAGTGGGGTGCCATTGCCTTCATACATGCATACATATACACACATATAGCTAATTCACTTTGCTATACAGCAGAGATTAACACAACATTGTAATTTGTAATGTAACTATAACTGTTGGTCCAGTAAGAATTTAAAAAGAGACAAAAATGGTTTTTATGTGATGACCTTTGGGAAAATATATCCCTAATAATTTATATTCATTGCCTCTTCAAATGCTAGTTCATCATTTCCTTCAGGATACTTACCCATCAATATTTCTATATATGAATATGGTATTATTATTATATATTGTGTGATAATATTTTAAGGATATTCAATAAATGTTGCATATAAAATATGAATAAGTGTATATCATATTTAACATAATAAGTAACTATATATGTATATATCAATATTCCTAATATATAATATTCCCTGGAGAAGTAAATGGCAACCCATTCTGGCATTCTTACCTGGGAAAACCCATGGACAGAGGAACATGGAGGGCTACAGTCCATGGAATTGCAAAACAGTCAGATATGACTTATGACTAAACAAACAACAAAACATATAATATTTAATCAATATATCTAATATCTGATCAAACATATATTCCTAATTTATTGAGGGAGAACAAGTTATAGAATGTTAATTGAATTATTTTTAATATTTTTATGTTCTTAATTTTTTGAAAATTGAATTCTTGATATTCTTAAAAACATATTTTAATATATTCCCAGATATGTAAAACCCCTATTGCTATGATATATTTCCCAATATAATCATTTAATAAGGGGAAACAAGAATTTTTTTATTGTCTGTATTTTTTTGAACAACATGCCAACTGGTTTATTGCACATGACAGTTAATAAACCTTGATTAACTGACTGAAGTTTCATCTGCGGATGTGCTAGTGTCTTCATCCCTGTCAGTCTCCTGAATTTACTGCAGCAGCTGTCCAAACAGGCAGGTTAATCATTGTTGCTGAAATAAAGCAGATTCTATTACAAGTGAATGCTTTAGCTAGTTTAGGTGAAGAGGAATATAAGATGTTAGATTATGATTCAGGGAAAACAGTTGAGAACCTACTGCATTGCATAAACCTCGCTTTCCAATATTTATGTGCCTGTGCTTTCCTCTCATTTAAGATAGACATGACAAATCAAATGTGATTTCTCTGTAAATATGTTTCCTAGTATTTCAGGTGGAAAATATGTGTCAATGGTTTTTTGAATTTTAGACATTAACTTAATTTGGTGATGGTCAGTAACTTAACCATAAAATGATTTTCAACCAATAATTCCATAATTCTAGATTTGAAAATTAATTTAGAAATTTTCTTGGTAAGGCAAATATTAAAAAAAAAAATAGCTGCCTCTCTTTTTAAGGGACTTCCCAGGTAGCACTAATGATGAAGAACCCACCTACTAATGCAGGAGATGTAAGAGACTAATTTCTCGGCTGGGAAGATCCCCTGGAGAAGGAAATGGCAACCCACTCTGGTATTCTTGCCTGAAAAATCTCATGCACAGAGGAGACTGGTGGGCTACAGTCTGTAGGGTTGCAGAGTTGGACATGACTGAAGCAACTTAGCAGGCACTTTTTAAAGAAGGTAATTGCTATTAATAAAAAAGACAATAGGAAAAAGAACTCCAAAGTTATGTAGACTAGTAAAAGTCGTGAATGCAAATAGCCTAGACTCTTCAAATAATATGTAAGAGCATATAGGGAAATGTTACTAGCTAACATCTATTGAGAGGCTTTTACGTGCCAGGTCTTGTGTGGAACACAATGGTTAGGTAATTTTTCATTTCCTTAAAATGAACAAAACAACAGCAACAACAAAACAAAGAGTTACATACTACTCCTATTTTAATGATTGGGTCGTGCAAAATCACAGAGCAACACAGTGGGGCATTGTTATTTAAACTAGGTATTTCTATTTCAGAATCTAGCCTATAAACCACCTTATCACTGTGAATAGACACATGAATACACAGATCTTCCTATGTGTTAACACTTTTTTGCAAAGTGCAGTAGAATCTACCTTTCTCTGAAGAAAATATACACTCAATAGCCTTATAGCCTCAAGTATTACCAAATTTAGGCTGTGTTAGTGTTAGTTGCTCAGTCGTGTCCAACTCTTTGCAACCCCATGATGTAGCCTGCCAGGCTTCTCTGTCCATGGAATTCTCCAGGCAAGAATACCGGAGTGGGTGCCATTCCTTTTTCCAGGGGATCTTCCTGACCCAGGGATTGAACCCAGGTCTCCTGCAATGCAGGCAGATTCTTTACCATTGAGCCACCAGGGAAGCCCAAATCCTGCCCAAAGCCAGCTGTAATGCATTCACAGAATTTGTCTGCCAGACTCCCCCTCCTGATACATTGGCAGCTGAGTCTGAGCTCCAGAAAACTCTGTTTCCCCTGGATGCAATTTTAAATGGAAGACAGAGTATCCGCACTTTAGAGGTCATGTAAAACTTTGTAAGGGCTCCTTGTACCTCATCTGGTGAATATATCTCTCTTTGAAGTCCACTGCTATTAAATTCACTGTGTATAGTGTTCCTGAAACTATGAAGCTAATTAATGTCAACCAATGCCATGTGTGTAGGTTGCCCTGAGGAATCACCCTCATTTACAGAAAAGAACTAAAATAGGGGTATTTTTGATCATCATCAATTCATTATTTAACAGATACAAATTAACAACTTCTACATATATTCAACCAGGCATTGTTTTGAGAATTGAGGATGAAGCGATCAATGAAGTAATACTTTCCCTGATGGGGTTTATATTTTGAGTGGAAAAAGAGAAGACTTGGCAGGGAATGAAAATGAAGAAATAGCAAAGGGTCATGGTAAAAATTTGGATTTCATTGGGACTGTAATGGAAAGTCATTAGAAGTTTTGAGCAGGGAAGTGGTCAAACATGGAGTGTTTTAAAGGTATCCTTCTGGCTGTAATGTGGTGAATAGTACATACCCCTCCATGCTCATGTGACTGAGTTGACTCTCTTGGCCCTAGATAAACAGCTCCTCTACTGCTCCCAAGGAGCCTTCTGTACTGTCATTCTATTACTGCATGCTATGTGAACAAAGCAACAATTGTGACATATACTGACATTAAAGAAGCACTGATATTTGAGGACTTTATTCTCAGGAAAGATAGGTGTACGTTAGTCTAGAGCCTATTTGCAATTCTCACAAGATAGGTTATCTTATTGTGATACTGCAGAAGATTTCAAGCTATAATTTTGTAGAGAAGTGTCATTGAAGCAAGCATGATAAATCTGAATCCAAAGATAAGGAAATTTTGGTTTTGATAATCTGTATAACTGAAGGGGCTTTTTCCCTTCCTGTATTATATGCTAATATGTTTCCTGTTCTTAGAATAATGACTGGAACCACGTAGATGTTCACTAAACATTTTTTAAAAAATAACAACATGCTAGTCTCATTATCATTATGTATTTCAAAAGATAATGTTGACCATGGATGATTCCACAATTATAAATTGAGTGTTCTGTGTATGTCAGGCAATATGATAAATTGTAAAGATAATATATATTGAGAGAAGACATGCCCCTGTCTTCTAGGAGTTTGAAGTCTAAGTTAAAGAGATTAAACACATGACTATTAACGTGATCTAAATACGAATTGGTTTTTACTGAATTTGCTATGTGCTGGGCACTGTGCTATGCATATTTTATGTATTTCCTCTTTTAATCCTTGCTACAGATATAAGGGGATAGTAATGTTATTATGTTTATTGTGCAAAAGTAAAAAAAAAACAGCAACTGAATTTTAGAGTTTATGTAAATTGACTAAGATCCCCATACTGAAATATAAACCCAGACAGTAACTTGTCTTCTTAAACCTAGACACTAATTGTCTCTGAGGAGTCTGTGGTGTCAGGCACTAACTGTGATTAGCCTTTAGAAAAGGGAAAGACATCTTATTGTTGGGTCCTCAGGGGAAAATTCATGGAGGAGATGGGCTGATGAACCCATATATAAAGGAGGGGGAAAGTCGTCTCAGAAGCACAGTAGCAGTGCCAAAGTTGAAACAAACAGAAAACGCAGAGCAGGTGGAAAAGAATGTCAAAAGTCAATCGCTCCTTTAAAAGCCCAGTTAGGTTTTTGTAATACGTGATCCTGTCCTTTCATGTATATAGTTAGCCTTATATTCCTTAATTTTAATTAATTTTTTAATCTTGACTTTCAAAATCAGAGAAGGGTTTATCTGGCTTTCAAGTTGTACTTAGGTAAGTTACGCTGATAGCATTTTATGGGTTCGTTTCTTTTCCAGATGTCAATTTTTGTAAAAGGGCGTTCAATGCCAGGAAACTGCAGAATTTTCAAATGTATGTTAACCCACCAGAGGAAGCATGGGGTGGGTTGGTGGGGAAAGAAAGAAGGGAGGAGAAAGGAGGAGAAGAAGAGATGAAGTAACAGGAGGGGTGGGGAGACTCATTCTCCCATTTCAACATTAGAAATAGTTCTCAAAGGAAAGGATACACATTATATGCTTAAAGTGAAGCTGGTTCTGTCTCTATTTTTAAAAACATAGAATATTGACATATATATGTATATAAATACATCCGTGTGCATGCTCAGTTGTGTCCAACTGTCTGCAATCCTATGGACTGTAGCCCAGCGTGTTCCTCTCTCCATGAGATTCTCCAGGCAAGAATATTGGCATAGATTGCCATGCCCTCCTCCAGGGGATCTTCATGACCCAGGGATTGAACCCCTGGTGTCCTGTGGCTCCTGCATTGCAGGCAGTTTCTTTAACCACTGAGCCACCTGGGAAGTCAATACTTAGCCCTTTAAAAAAATGTCTACACTTGTGCCCCATCGGTCTTCATGTTGTATGCCACCATCAGAGAGGTCTTATTTCCCTGCTGCCTCTCTTTTCCCTTCTTTCTCTCTAGTCTTTTTACCGTCTTCTAATCTCCTATAGAGCAAGAAGAATAAAGCCAATACATTACATGCTGTGAAGATTTTAAATGACAAGATAAATGCCAAGGAAGTTTACCAGTACCGGCAGGGTATTTCCGGATCTTAGGGTTTAAATGCTTTAACCTTTAGATGCGAGTAGCTCTTTATCTCTTGACTGACGTGTGTTCTTTAGTCTTGACTTCTAACAGTTTTTTAGTAAGCATTTTATATTTGTCCCTTAAAGTGTATATGATAATATCTTAGTGTTTGTTCCCTGTTAACTCAAATTCCTTTTTCAAGTTGGAGCTAGACTTTCATAGAGGAAATCACTGAGGAGAATGGACATGCCGATAACTATTTGTATCTGAAAAGTTAGTCCCTCAGTCCTGTCTGACTCTTTGTGACTCCATGCACTGTAGCCTGCCTGCCAGACTCCTCTGTCCATGGAATTCTTCAGGCAAGACTACTAGAGTGGGTTTCCAATCCCTACTCCAGAAGATCTTTCCCAACCCAGGGATTAAACCTGGATCTCCTGAATTGCAGGTGGATTCTTTACTGCCTGAGCCTCTAGGGAAGCCCATTTGTAATTGAAAGTGAAATTGGAGTCATTCACTCGTGTCCAACTCTTTGTGACCTCATGGACTGTAGCCTACCTGGCTTCTCCATTCATGGGATTTTCCAGGCAATAGTACTGGAGTGGGTTGCCATTTCCTTAACTGAAGTTGGTCTTTATTCCCTTCTGACTTTTGACATCTTTATTTATGCTAACTTTCACTTGTTATTCCCTAAAAGTTACTTTGTCAGTTATAAATTACATTTTGCCCTATAATAGACACCACAGTACAAAGATTAGACACTATATGGTTTATTCTTTCACATGAAAGAACTGCAAAGGTAAGCAGTTGATAGTTGGCTTGGTAGCTCTGTGCAGTCAATTCAGTCCAAAGTTCCTTCTGCCTTTTTGCTCCATCATCCATAATGAGTCATTTCCACCTGAAAGTGTACAAAATGACTGCCGCAGCTTCATCTATAACATAGAATTTCCAGAAAGGAAAGGAGAGGAAGGGAGGAAAGGTAAAAAAAGGTACAGAATTCCTGTTCCACATTTTATTAAGGAACTTTCTCAACAGAACCACTCAACACTTTGCATAGACTCTTTGACCAAAATTAAGTTTACATTTATACCATACCAACCTGCAAAGGGATCTTGAAAAATGTCATCTTTTTAATGGACATATTGCCACACTGAATAAAATGAGAAATCTTTGATTAAGAAGGAAAAAGAGAATGAAAGTGTTGGCAGCACCTAGTCCCCAACATAATCATGATTGTCCAAGCTGAAAATGACTTTAGAGATAACTTCAACTAATTCCTTGATATTAGAAATGAGGTCATTTACATGTTAACATTTAATAAATACTCACTTATGGATAGGTAATGTTGCTAAGGACTTGGTTTGCAATATCTTAGTTCATGTTCTTACTATGTCTATGAAGATGGCATAATTACTGACTGTAATTATGTAAGGCACTTAACATCAGTCTTAGTCTCCATGTAGGATTCTGAGAATCATAAATATGAAATATTTGTCAGCCTTTAAGCTCCATGTGAGTATGATTGAGTACTCCTAACATGTCAAGGATGGTGCTTGATGCATCAGAGATACCCAATTAATTAACGGAAGTACACATACACTGCTGATGTGGTTTAAAGCAGTTATATCTGAATTCAGAGGGTAGACTTTGAATCACACTTCATTGTCTATTTTTTTCTTCTTTTGGTCAAAATGTTTTGCTTTGCTTTTTATTTATTCATTACATTACACTTTTCCATAATACTTTTTTCCCCCAAATAGTTTGTTTGAAAACCTCATGAAATTAGAATATTCTTTACTGCAAGTGACAGAAACATAGTTTAATGTTAAGCAAAAGAGAAATGTATTGCCAGGATCGCAGGATCTGCAAGGAATCCAAGGATATGAATGTGCTTGATCCTTAGGAACAACCAGAAACTGCTCCAGCAGAGTCAGTGCTCTCTGATTAATATCTGTTCCTTCTTTATTTTCTCCTCTCATTCTTGTGATTGTTTTGTAATTTTAGGCTTTGCTGGTCTCAAAACAGGTAATTGCAGCACACATACTGTACATCATATCTTCAATGATTGGAAAGAAAGAGTTTCATGGTTATGTTTACGGAGTTCTTGGGGAAGGACTGTGAATGGCTGAAACTGGGGGAGGTGCCTGCCTCTGGTGAATACATGGAGAGGAAGGGGACTGAGATACCAGAGTTACGCATGTCAACTTGGCTAGACTATCATTCCCAGCTATTCATTTCAACACTGATTCAGGTCTTCTGTGAAGCTATTAATATTTTGTAAATGTGATTAAAGTTTGTAATCAGCTGACTTTAAGGGAGATTATGCTAGCTAAGCTAGGTGGACCTGAGGTAGTTGACTTGCAAACCACTAAGGAGTCTCCTTGAGACCTACACTCACAAGCTCTATTTGCTTCTGGACCTATAACCAGACTCAAGTTTTAGTGAGCCCCAAAGAGGGAGGTACAAACTGTAACCCTTAAAGTTGTGCACAACACAAAAAAAATTGTATCTTTTTCAAATGTATATTGACAGAATGGAGAAGGAAATGGCAACCCACTCTAGTATTCTTGCCTGGAGAATCTCTATGGACAGAGATGTGTGGTGGGCTACAGTCCATGGGATCACAAAGAGTCAGACACTACTGAGCAACTAAGCACGTATTGACAGAAATATGGAAAATATATGTGGGAATGGATCCTAAGAATTTAAGATAATAGTGGAAGGAACTTAAAGTTGGATCAGGTTAAATTTTTTGATAGGGCTCACTATGCTGATGTTCTGGATTCAGTATTTCAGCCTGATGGATTAGAAAGGGCTCCACCTCTTAGCTAGTTTTTTTTTTTTTTTAATTTATTTTTTTATTGGATTATAATTGCTTTACATTGTTGTGCTAGTTTCTGTTGTACAACAAAGTCGATGTTCTACATTTGTATGTATACATGTGTCCTTTCCCTCTTAGACCTCCTTCCCACCCTCCCCAGGCCATCACAGTGTACCAAGTTGGGCTCCTTGCACTACACAGCAGCTTCCCACTTGCCATCTTTTAAATGCATTTATTTTTTTAATTGAAGGATAATTGCTTTACAAAATTTTCTTGTTTTCTGTCAAACATCAACATGAATCAACCATAGGTATACATAGCTGTCTATTTTACCCATGGAAGTGTGTATATATGTAATGTTACTCTCCCAATTTGTCCCATCCTCTCCTTCCTACACTGTGTCCACATATCTGTTCTCTATGTCTGCTTCTCTATCCCTTCCCTACAAATAGTTTCCTGTACAATTTTTTTTTCTAGATTCCATGTATATGCATTAATATACAATATTTGTTTTTCTCTTTCTGACTTCCCTCCCTATGACAGACTCTAGGTTCATCCACATCACTACACGTGACATAATTCAGTTTCTTTTATGACTGAGTAATATTCCATTGTCTATATGTACCACATCTTTATCCATTCATCTGTCAGTGAACATCTATATTGCTTCTGTGTCCTGGATATTGTAAATAGTGCTGCAGTGAACATTGGGGCACATGTATCTTCTTGAAATTATGATTTTCTCAGGGTATAGGTCCAGTAGTGGGATTGCTAGGTCATATGGCAGTTCTATTTTTGGTTTTATAAGGAATCTCCATACTGAAATCCATAGTGGCTGTATCAGTTCATTTTCTCACCAACAGTGCAAGAGAATTCCTTTTTCTCCACAACCTCTCCAGCATTTATTGTTTGTTAATTTTTTGATCATGGCCATTCTGACAAGTGTAAGGTGATACCTCGTTGTAGTTTTGATTTGCATTTCTCAAATGATTAGTGATGTCAGCATCTGCCTCTTGGCCATCTGTATATCTTCTTTGAAGAAATGTCTATTTAGGTCTTCCACCCCCCCCTTTTTTTTTTTTTTTTTGATTGGGTTGTTTGTTTTTGCATAAGCTGCTTGTGTATTTGGAGATTAATCCTTTGTCAGTTGCTTCATTTGCAAAATCTCCTATTCTGAAGAAGTGAAGAAGTGAAGTTGTTCAGTTGCGTCTGACTCTTTGCAGTCCCATGGACTGTAGCCTAGCAGGCTTCTCCATCCATAGGATTTTCCAGGCAAGAGTACTGGATTGGGTTGCCATTTCCTTCTCCAGGGGATCTTCCTGACCCAGGGATCAGACCCAGGGATCAAACCCAGGTCTCCTGCATTGTAGGCAGACGCTTTACCCTCTGAGCCACCTTTTTGTCTTGTTTATGGTTTTCTTTGCTGTGCAAAAGCGTTTAAGTTTAATTAGGTCCCATTTGTTTATTTTTGGCTAATTTGGGGGCTGAAATCCTACAGTATCATTCACCAGAACTGCCCTATCAGTCAAAACTACAAAAGGAAGTGGCTGAAGGCTTAGGGATCTTGGGATGTTAGAGTGAATTTATCATGTTAGAACTGCTCCTGTACCCTGAATGGTCCAGAGGAGAAATTTTCCACTAAAACTGAGTAAAACATTGCAAGGAAAGATTCAAAATTGTTGAAAAGCCCATGGTTGCTGTTCTCAGCTTATCATGACTTACAGTGAGAACTGCTGCCATCTAACTGGGTTTCCTAAATGCAATGGGGATACTGTGATTGCAGAATGGCACAGGATATACGATGGTATCTAAGCAGAAAGGGTAAGGTAGATGTGTTTAACTTAATAGACAGTAGAGTCAAAGCAGGTAGAATAATCTGACTTACAGAGAGGTATGATGATTTTAGTCGAATATGGTAACCTTAAACAAGAAATAAAAGAGAAGGCCACTAAATTCTTATTTGATCTGTGTAAAGAGAAGAGTTCTAGGTCAAGTGCATAGAAGTCCAGAATATGGTCCACTGGAGAAGGGAATGGCAAACCACTTCAGTATTCTTGCCTTGAGAACCCCATGAACAGTATGAAAAGGCAAAATGATAGGATACTGAAAGAGGAACTCCGCAGGTCGGTAGGTGCCCAATATGCTACTGGAGAGCAGTGGAGAAATAACTCCAGAAGGAATAAAGGGATGGAGCCAAAGCAAAAACAATAACCAGTTGTGGATGTGACTGGTGATAGAAGCAAGGTCTGATGCTGTAAAGAGCAATATTGCATAGGAACCTGGAATGTCAGGTCCATGAATCAAGGCAAATTGGAAGTGGTCAAACAGGAGATGGCAAGAGTGAACGTTGACATTCTAGGAATCAGCAAATTAAAATGGACTGGAATGGGTGAATTTAATTCAGATGACCATTATATCTACTACTGAGGGCAGGAATCCTTTAGAAGAAATGGAGTAGCCATCATGGTCAACAAAAGAGTCTGAAATGCAGTACTTGGATGCAATCTCAAAAATGACAGAATGATCTCTGTTCATTTCCAAAGCAAACCATTTAATATCACATTAATCCAAGCCTGTGCCCCAACCAGTAATGCAGAAGAAGCTGAAGTTGAACTTTTCTATGAAGAACTACAAGACCTTTTAGAACTAACACCCCAAAAAGATATCCTTTTCATTATACGGGACTGGAATGCAAAAGTAGGAAGTCAAGAAACACCTGGAGTAACAGGCAAATTTGGCCTTGGAATATGGAATGAAGCAGGGCAAAGGCTAATAGAGTTTTGCCAAGAGAACACACTGGCCATAGCAAACACCCTCTTCCAACAACACAAGAGAAGACTCTACACATGGACATCACCAGATGGTCAACACTGAAATCAGATTGATTATATTCTTTGCAGCCAAAGATGGAGAAGCTCTATACAGTCAGCAAAAACAAGACCAGGAGTTGACTGTGGCTCAGACCATGAACACCTTATTGCCAAATTCAGACTTAAATTGAAGAAAGTAGGGAAAACCACTATACCATTCAGGTATGACCTAAATCAAATCCCTTATGATTATACAGTGGAAATGATAAATAGATTTAAGGGACTAGATCTGATAGGTAGAGTGCCTGATGAACTATGGACGGAGGTTCCTGATATTGTACAGGAGACAGGGATCAAGACAATCATCATGGAAAAGAAATGCAAAAAAGTAAAATGGCTGTCTGGGGAGGCCTTAAAAATAGTTGTGAAAAGAAAAGAAATGAAAAGCAAAGGAGAAAAGGAAAGATATAAGCATCTGAATGCAGAGTTCCAAAGAATACGAAGGAGAGATAAGAAAGCCTTCCTCAGCCATCAATACAAAGAAATAGAGAAAAACAACAGAATGGAAAAGACTAGAGATCTCTTCAAGAAAATTAGAGTTACCAGGGAACATTTCATGCAAAGATGGACTCGACAAAGGACAGAAATGATACGGACCTAACAGAAGAAGAAGATATTAAGAAGAGGTGGCAAGAATACACAGAAGAACTATATAAAAAAGATCTGCATGACCAAGATAATCATGATGGTGTGATCACTCACCTAGAGCCAGACATCCTGGAATGTGAAGTCAAGTGGGCCTTAGAAAGCATTACTATGAACAAAGCTAGTGGAAGTGATGGAATCCCAGTTGAGCTATTTCAAACCCTGAAAGATGATGCTGTGAAAGTGCTGCACTCAGTATGCCAGCAAATTTGGAAAACACAGCAGTGGCCACAGGACTGGAAAAGGTCAGTTCTCCTTCCAATCCCAAAGAAAGGCAATGCCAAAGAATGCTCAAACTACTGCACAATTGCACTCATATCACATGCTAGTAAAGTAATGCTCAAAATTCTCCAAGCCAGGCTTCAGCAATACGTGAACCTTGAACTTTACGTTCAAGCTGGTTTTAGAAAAGGCAGAGGAACCAGAGATCAAATTGCCAACATCCAGTAGATCATGGAAAAATCAAGGGAGTTCCAGAAAAACATCTATTTCTGCTTTATTGACTATGCCAAAGCCTTTGACTGTGTGGATCACTATAAACTGTAGAAAATTCTGAAAGAGATGGGAATACCAGACCACCTGACTTGGATCTTGAGAAACCTATATTCAGGTCAGGAAGCAACCGTTAGAACTGGGCATGGAACAACAGACTGGTTCCAAATAGGAAAAGAAGTAGATCAAGGCTATATATTGTCACCCTGCTTATTTAACTTCTATGCAGAGTACATCATGAGAAATGCTGGGCTGGAAGAAGCACTAACTGGAATCAAGATTGCCAGGAGAAATATCAATAACCTCAGTTATGCAGATGACACCACTCTTATGGCTTAAAGGGAAGAGGAACTAAGGAGCCTTTTGATGAAAGTGAAAGAGGAGAGTGAAAAAGTTGGCTTAAAGCTCAGCATTCAGAAAATGAAGATCATGGCATCTGGTCCCATCACTTCATGGGAAATAGATGGGGTAACAGTGGAAACAGTGTCAGACTTTATTTTTTGGGGCTCCAAAATCACTGCAGATGGTGATTGCAGCCATGAAATTAAAAGACGCTTACTCCTTGGAAGGAAAGTTGTGACCAACCTAGATAACATATTCAAAGCAGAGACATTACTTTGCCAACAATCGTCCATCCAGTCAGGGCTATGTTTTTTCCAGTGGTCATGTATGGATGTGAGAGTTGGACTGGGAAGAAAGCTAAGTGCCGAAGAATTGATGCTTTTGAACTGTGGCGTTGGAGAAGACTCTTGAGAGTCCCTGGCACTGCAAGGAGATCCAACCAATCCATTCTGAAGGAGATCAGTCCTGGGTGTTCATTGGAAGGAATGATGCTAAAGCTTAGACTCCAGTTATTTGGCCACCTCATGTGAAGAGTTGACTCATTGGCAAAGACCCTGATGCTGGGAGGGATTGGGGGCAGGAGGAGAAGGGGACAACAGAGGATGAGATGGCTGGATGGCATCACTGACTCTGTGGACATGAGTCTGAGTGAACTCCGGGAGTTGGTGATGGACAGGGAGGCCTGGCGTGCTGTGATTCATGGGGTCTCAAAGAGTCGGACACGACTGAGTGACTGAACTGAAGGAGAAGAGTTTAGGTTAAGTGCATAGAAGTCCCACTTAAACACTGAGACACTGCGTCATGTCTCTCAATCAACTTCCAGACTTGAGCCAGTTTTTAGACACAGCACTCTACTTGAGGAAGTATCCTGCTATACTGCCCAAGACAGTGCTGTTCACCTTTCTCTCAGTTGTTCCCAAAGGACTTATGGTCATGTTACAGGGACAGAGAAATTTGACTTTGAGTGATTACTGGACACTGTCTTCGAACTGAAATTAATTCCTGGAGACACAAATCATCATTGTGTCCATCATTTAGAGTAGGAGCCTATGGAGGTGAGATGATCAGTGTAATTTTTTCTCAGATAAATCTTATAGTTTAGTTTTTCTAATAAACATAATTTGTGATTTCCCCAGTTCCAGAAGGCTTAATTGTAATAGACCTACTAAGCAACTGGCAGAAATTCCATATTGGTTCCCCAAATTATGGAGTGAGGTCTCTTAATGGTGGGAAAGACCAGGTGGAAACCTCTAGATTGGCCTTTACTTAAGACAAAAGTAAACCAAAGCCATATGCATCCCTGGAGGAATTTTAAGGATTGGCATCATCAAGGACTTAAAGGATGCACGGGGTGATTTCCACCATGGCATTTCAGCTCACCTGTTTGGCCTGTGCAGGAAGTAGATCTTGGAGAACAAGTATAGATGATCATAAGTTTAATCAAGTGGTAGATTCCAACTGTAGCTGTTTTTCTCCATGTGGTTTTATTGCTGGAGCAAACCAGCATATCCCCTAAAACTGCTTCATAGCCATTGATCTGGCAGATGTCCTTTGCTGAATATTTGTCATTAAATACTGCCTTCAGCTGGCAGGGCCAGCAATACTATTATCCTTACTGTTCTACCTAAGAGATATATCAACTCCCAGCCCTGAATTATAATTTACTCCATGGGTACCTTGATTGTCTTTTTCTTCCATGAGATATCATACTGGTTCATTACACAGGTATTATGCCAATTGGACCTGGGGAGCAGGAAGTAGCAATTATACCTGATATATTATACATCTATGTGTCTGTGGCAAATATATCAAAAAAAAACCAGGGACCTGTTATCTTAATTATATTTCTAGGGGTCCATTGGCATGCTGCAGTCCATGGGGTCTCAAAGAGTTGGACATGACTGAGTAAATGAACAACAGTAGTTGGTGTGGGACATATTAAAATATCCCTCCCAAGGTGAATAATAAGTAGCAGATCTGGCTCTCCTACAACAAAAGAAGGACAACAGATAATGGGCCTCCATGAAATATGGAGATAATATATTTCTAATTTTTTATGCTACTGTGACTCATTACCAAATGACTAAAAAACTATTTTGAGTGAGGCACAAGAATAAGAGAAGACTTTGCAACAGGTGTGGCCTGCCATGCAAACTGCTATAACTCTTGGACCATATGATCCAAAAAATTCAATAATGCTGGAAGTTTGATGCCTTTGGCAGGCTTCTTTAGGTTAAACACAGCATGTGCATTAGGTGTTTGGGGAAAAAACCCTGATATCCTCTACACATAACTACTCTCAATTTGAGAAACAGCTTTTGGTTTACTAATGGGGTTTTTTTTTTAGACACACTGGATGTGTATCCATGACTCACCAAGTTACCCAGGCAACATGAGGTACCACTGTGAATGCTCACAAAATAGTGACTTCTGGAGCAGATTGTACTAACCAAATGTATAGGATTACTCATTCTGTGGGTGCCAGTCAGCCTTTTTCCACTCTTCTCCATGCCCAGTGGGCTCATGAACAGAGAGATCATAGTGGCACACATGGAGATTTTGCACAGATGTAGCAATCATGAATTGATATTGTCTGACCCTTGAAGCTATACATTTGAGCATGTCAAACATGCATTCCATGGAGTTGCAATGAATCGGACATGACTGAGAGACTGAACCAAACAAGTAGTCCATTACCCACTGGACATAGTATATACAAGAGTAGGCTTGAACAGAGTCGAAAGGCACAGGTTAGTTGCATGAAAAAGTGGCCCAGGTGCCCTTGGTCCCCACTACTACATTGCCTTCACTTTTGAAGCCCCCACTAATGATCTTATAGATATGTCTCTATGAAGAGCTGACTGAGGAAGAAAAACAATTCTCTTTTGGATGGTTCTGTAAGATATCCAGGCACCACCTGAAGGTGGGCAGTTGTAGCACTGTAGCCCAATTCTGGGACATCCCAAAGGACAATATGAGGAGAGGTCCTTCCTGATGGCAGAATGATGGGCATTGTATTTGGTTGTTCATTCTGCCAGGAGAAATGATCAGAGACACCAGTCTATAGCAACTCATTGGCTCTGGTTAGTAATTTGGCTGGGTGGTCAGAGTTTGGTAGGAATATGACTAATAAAGCTGGTGACAAGGAAATCTGATTGAATGGATATACCACTATTAAATGGATATACCACTATTAAATGGATATACCACTATCCACAATATGTGGATATACCACTATTCATGGTGAGTGGGAAGATATTTCTATGCTATATGACTGCTCATAACATGGTGACCTCAGTTGAAGAAGTTGTGAAAAGCAAATGGATAAAAGTACCCATTCTTTGAATCCAAGTCAATTTCTTCCTCTAGCCACTTCTGTCATTGCCTGGTGAGTTCATGACCAGATTGACCATGGTGGCAAGGAATGGATATATGTAAGCTTAGCAATATAGACATTCACGCATAAGGCCAACCTGACTACAGCTTCTGCTGATTGTCCACTCTGTCATATGTAGAGAATAAAATTGGGTCCCCCAAAATAAAACTGGATCGTCAAGTTGATCAGGCAGCTATGTTGGACAGCTTCCATCACAGAAAAAGCAGAACTTTACTCCTGCTAGAATAGATACTTCCTGCCAGAATAGGGATTCCCTGGTAACTCAGAGTCTGCCTGCAATACGGAGACCTGGGCTTGATTCCTGGGTTGAGAAGATCCCCTGGAGAAGGGAATGGCAACCCTCTCCAGTATTCTTGCCTGGAGAATCCCCATGGACAGGAGCCTGGCAGGCTAACAGTCCATGGAGCTGCAAAGAGTAGGACATGACTGGGTGACTAATCACTTTCTGGATATTGAGTACAGGAAAGAAAAATCCATGCCTCTGCCAAAGCTACTACCATGGACCTAGAGAATGCCTCGTTCTCAATCAAGATACTCCGTATAGCACTGCTTCTGAGCGAGGAATTCACTTAACAAGTAAAATGTCAGTGGACCCATGCTCATGAAATTCACTGATCTTACCATGTTTTCATCATCCTGAAATGAACAGTTAAAGAGTTTCTTAAGGCTCAGTTATAGTGCCACATAGATGGCAATACCTTATAGGACCTAGGCAGTCTGCTCTGGGAGGCTGTATATAGTCTAAATAGACATCTATTCTATGGGGCAGATTCTTCCATAGATTCATTGATCCAGGAATCAAGGATCAGAAATTGGAGTAGTCCCATTCACTGTTAAACCGACTGATCTACTAATAAAAGTTTTTATGTCCCATCCCCATGATCTTAGGTCTTGCTGGCTTAGAGGCCCTTGATCCAAAGGGAAGAATGTATCCACAATGAGATGCAACAGTAATTTCACTGCCTGGAAGCTTAGAATGCCACCTGGATACATTAGGCTCTGTTGTTGTTGTTGAGTTGCTAAGCTGTGTCCAACTCTCTGCAACCCCATGTATGGCAGCATGCCAGGCTTCCTAGTTCCTAGTCCTTCACATTAGGCTCTGCATACCTCTGAATTACTAGGCAAAGATGACAGTTGCTACACTGTCCAGGTTGCTGATACTGATTACCACAGGGTAATTGGGTCCTCGCTACACAATGGGAGTGAGGAAGGGTGTGTCTGGAATACAGAATATTCCCTAGGATGCCTCTTAGTATAATCATGTCCTACAATTAAAGTCAATGGAAAAGTATAATCATTCAATTCAGTTCAGTTCAGTCACTCAATCATGTTCCCTTTATAGCAGCATGCCAGGCCTCCCTGTCCATCACCAACTCCTGGAGTTTACTCAAACTCATGTCCATTCATTTCAGACAAGACTGCTAATGGCCCAGTCCCTTGAGGAATGAAATTGCGTAATTCCACAGGCACATAACTGTGACCTGCTGAAGTGCTTCTTTAAAGGGTATTTGGAACTGGTAGGGAAGAAAGTAGTTTTAAATACATCTGTAACCATGTGACCATTTGTAGAAATGAGGATTGTAACAGGTATGTGTATTACTCATTTTGTTATAAGAGTGTGTGGGTGTGTGTATGTATATGTATATATATTGTTTAGTCACAAAGTCATGGCCAACTCTTTTGTGACCCCATGGACTGTAGCCCATCAGGCTCTTCTGTCCATGCAATTTTCCAGGCGAGAGTACTGGAGTGGATTGCCATTTCCTTCTGCAGAGAATCTTCCTGACCCAGCAATCAAACCTGTGTCTCCTACATTGCAGGCAGATTCTCTACCACTGAGCCACCAGAGGAGCCTGTGTGTGTGTGTGTGTGTGTGTGTGTAATATTGTATATACATACACGTATGTGTATTATACACACTTGATACTTTCTTCCATATTTTATTTCCTTGTCATCTAAGAGGCACTAATAATTAACTTATAGCTCAGTATGTAATTTAAAGCATCACCTCAAGACTTTGTAGCCTCTTCTAGAGAGAGAATTAGCCTATTTGTGGACTTAGGCAGGATAGTTGTATCATGTTTTGTGGAAGTATGACTTAGTTATTCTTAGTTATTGTCTTTATTTAAGAATTGGTTTAAAAGAGATGTGTATGCATGCCCGAGTTGATGGGGTGGGGGGAGGGGGTTGACTGTGACTGTTTAAAGTTTTGACTTGTTAGGCTGTTGCCCCCTCAGTTAATCAAACGTTAATTTAGGTATTGTGGTAAAGACATTTTTTAGATGTGATTAAATTCCACAGTCCATTGTCTTTAAGTGACATTATCCCAGTTAATCTGGGTGAGCCTTGTTCAGTGTATTGAAAAGCCTTAAGAGCAGAACTCTTGAAGAAGAAGAAACTGGCCGTGGAAAGTAGCTTCAATTATCCTGAGGACCATCTTGCCCTTGCTGTGGTCTCTGGCTTTCGGGGTTTTCCTTGCTGTTTCCCACGCATGTAAGAAAATTCCTTGAAACAAATCTCTTAAAATATATTTCTTATTGCTCTGTCTCATTGGTTGTACTCTGGCCAAAACATGGACAGAGTTACATTTCATGTAAAAGACATCTCATATTTTTCTATAGTAGAAGTAAATAGTTCCATAATTCAGATGAGCAACATTTATAATGTTATGAAGGAAATAAATAAGGCCACATGACTTTTACCTTAATTCAAATTTTGCTTCAATATAAAGAGCATGTAACATTAAAAGGGTTCAATTTATAAATATTTATCTAGGGTTTTTCAGAGAAGGCAATGGCACCCCACTCCAGTACTCTTGCCTGGAAAATCCCATGGACGGAGGAGGCTGCAGTCCATGGGGTTGCTAGGAGTCGGACACGATTGAGTGACTTCACTTTTACTTTTCACTTTCGTGCACTGGAGAAGGAAATGGCAACCCACTCCAGTGTTCATGCCTGGAGAATCCCAGGGACAGGGAAGCCTGGTGGGCTGCCGTCTCTGGGGTCGCACAGAGTCGGACACGACTGAAGCGACTTAGCAGCAGCATATTTCAAATTGTCTCTGAATTGTCTTTAATTTTGAGATATATCTTTGAGAAATAAAGTTTATACTCTTAGAATATAAATAGAAAGAGACATTACAATGGGAACAAGGCATTGAAAGGAGCAGGGAGCAATTTAAGGTGAATGAGTTCAAGTGGAGGGAGTAGGTGTGTGGGTAGCGTGAACGGAGGCTGGAAAGATAAACCCAGTGAAGATCTGTAGATATATATATCTGTATATATAATATATTTATTATGTTATATATACACATATGCATTATGACGTCTTTGCTAAGCCTGGGATCAATATTTATGCTGCTTTTTTCTGTGTATAAAATTCTGCATAGGATCTGATCATTTCACTAAATTTACATATATATATATTTATCTTTTTTTTCTTAACAAGATTCTAAATTGCTCAAAAGTTGTTTAACAGAGTGGGGATAATGCTCAAAATTTTAAATTATTTTTTGGTTTACCCTTTAACTGATGCTCATAAACACAATGTTTAGTTTTCCAACTGATCATTTAAAATGTAATTGTTTCTATAGACATCTGGGGACATATTCTAAAGAATTGTGATCTTTAATATATATACATTAAAACTGAGACTATATGTTCTTTTAAATCTTTATCATCAGTGTTTTTGAGTCTGGACCTTCCAATATATGTTTTAACCATTCACCCTTTATATCCTAAGGTTTTTACTCTTCATACATTCCTTTTTTCTTTACTCTTGCTATTGCAAAATTGCTGCTGAATTATCCATTAACTTTTCTCAGCAATTGCACTTCCTTAAAAAACAAAAAAAAAATCCCATGCTAGCTCAAGGCAAAATGAGCAGAGATTGTCAGTGTTTTCAGAAGCTCCATTGCATAACAAACAGAGAAAGAAAATTAGGCTTAAAGAAAATTAAAGCACTAGCAAAACAAGGTCTTTGGCAGGAAAATTTCTGCTGAAAGTTAATGTGTTCTGAAATGCAAAGTCACTTTGCTATACTGATGAGGTTCTTTCTTATAACTAAACATCAACAACACAATTAGTAAATATTATATTTGTTTTAAGTATGTATCTGAGGAATATAACTGAGGAAAAGGGCTTCCCTGGTGGCTCAGATGGTTAAGAACACACCTGCAATGCAGGAGACCTGGGTTCAATCCCTGGGTTGGGAAGATCCTCTGGAGAAGGAAATGACAGCCCATTCCAGTATTCTTGCCTAGAGAATTCCATGGACATAGGAGCCTGGTGGGCTATAGTCCATGAGGTCACAAAGAGTCGGGCACAATTGAGAGACACACACACACACACACACACACACACAAAACTGAGGGAAAAAAGAGAATGTAGTAAGAAGACTAGAGGGAAACAAAGGGTGAAATAAGAGAGAGGAAATCTTAAATTCTTTCTACTTATCAGCGCCTATTTTTAAAAGTATTGGAGGGGAAAATAAAAAAAAAAAAAAGTTTTTGAAATAGTATTATTCAGTCCCTGGCAACTCAATGCATAATTCAGTCTGTCTCACAATAGACTATCTGATGCACAGGGATAGTTTTGAATGTTATCTTCTCAAACAGCAATTTTGCCTTTTGGAAAGCTAATTTCAAATAGATTAGGATGCCTTTGCAGACTGTCAACAATAATAGCAGATGAAAAAAGAAACAAAGAGGGAGTGAGGGATGGGGGAAGGGAGGAGGGAAGATAAAGGAAGGAAGTTCGTTAATTTACAGAGCCTAGGTTTCTAGGCCAAGTACTCAATTTGACTTGAATTCCTATTTTCTCTACTTGTATATGTGTCATCAAGTTTGACACACTTTTGTGCCATCTATATTCTATGTTTATTCCAAGTTTAAACAATGGCTTTAGAAAGATTCACATAAAGCATTTGAAGTTTATATTTAGATCCACGATAATGTTCATACCTTAAGATTCATTAATATCTCTCTTGGAAGATGAACCTAGGGGAATGTTAAAGACTTTGAAAAATATATACCCATTAAGCCAGCTATTACAGTAGACTTATTTTTAATAGGGAAAATTTGAAAGAAAAATAGCTAGGAATCAGGGAACAGTTAGTAAACTGTAGAACATTAATTCAGGGGAATAGTATACCCTTACTAAAATGGTTATTATTAACATTAGGTAGCAAAATGTTTATGCTGCTGCTGCTGCTGCTAAGTCGCTTCAGTTGTGTCCAACTCTGTGCGACCCCATGGACGGCAGCCCACCAGGCTCCCTCGTCCCTGGGATTCTCCAGGCAAGAACACTGGAGTGGGTTGCCATTTCCTTCTCCAATGCATGAAAGTGAAAAGTGAAAGTGAAGTCGCTCAGTCATGTCCAACTCTTAGCGACCCCACTGACTGCAGCCCACCAGGCTCCTCCATCCATGGGATTTGCCAGGCAAGAGTACTGGAGTGGGGTGCCATTGCCCTCTCCGAATGTTTATGCTAAGGTCACACAAAAAAGTCAGAAAACAAAACAAACCTCTACCACAGTTTTAATTAGTTAAAAAGCCATACACATGTGGGAAGGGGCAATGATGACTTTAAAGCAAGTATTGTGTTTGAGTATTGGAAGAGTAAGTAATACTTCAAAATGTATCTTTTTCAGCAATGTAGACTTAAAAAACAAAGCACAACATGAGAGTTCTGAGTTAAGTTTTATTTTTTTTATATTGGGGGCCAAATGAGTACTATAGCCTGTGAGACAGCCTAATAGATACCTCTGAGGAACTCCTCCTAAGGGTTGGGGGGGTATATATGTGTGATTTTGCATATATGTGATTTTGATGAAGGGGGAATACATGTAATTCACATATTTTGGTAAAAGTTTGCTGCTAGTCATGAGGAACAGACGTCTATGTTGATTTTTAATGCTCATGTTAATGGTTTGTTAATAGTATGATTTGTTAATAATTTAATAATACTAATGGTAATGATTTTAATATGAGAAAATGCAAGAAATTGAGCTCATAAAATCTTCTGAAAATATCTAACTACCTTAAGACCTGTTCTGCCAGTTTTTTTCTAGAGTTCCCAGTGTCTCATTCCTGGAGATCTGCACCCTGAACTCCTTTCAGGGGTTGTAGAAAATCAACAACTGCAGTTGCTAGTGACTTCATCCTTATAGAGGCAGACAGGGAGGGATAATTTTTTGTTGGCAGCAATAAATGAAAAAGTTTTAACCCACGTGGATTTTTCAGAATGTTAATTTGTAAAAAGATTGTTGATACTTTTCTTTGATTAGTAGATCTCTCTCTTTGCTTTTATTTCTCTTTCAATTTAATCACATATTTTATCTTTTGGTCACTTGTCAATTGCTACTGTTTGGATTTTTGATATTTATTCTCAAACTCCAGATTCCTTATGTATCTTAACTCTCACTTAGTAACATGTATTTCTTTAGGTCCAAATGATATTGTTAAGGAGGAAAGAAAAGTGATTGGAAGAAAAGAAAGGAAAAGAAAAAAAGGGAGAAGCCTGCTATGATTCAGGCTCCTGATGGCACAAAATGAAATTAAGGGAGCCACACTCCCTTGCCAATATAAAATATTGTTTGATAAAAAACAGTATAAAAAACAATATAAAGATAAAAAACAATATAAAATTATTTGATAAAACAGTGTAAGATAGACATTAAAAATTAATTATACATATAATAGATAAGCACCATTAAAAAGTAGGATACAGGAAGAACACACACCCACACCCACAAAAACACATCTATACACATGCAGACACCATGGAAACATAATTTGGGTTCAAAGAAGGTATCCACAAATATCTGATAGTTCATTTATAAAAAGATATATAGAAATTATCCAAGGTGAAAGAAACTTGTGTGGCAAGGATATTAAAAAGAAAAAAAAAGGTGAGGAAATGATTCCCTGGTAACTTAGGAAGTATAAGAAACTCAAAATCTGTAATGAAGAGATTGTAATGAAGGCCAAAGTGTAAGGGAGAATGTGGTGTTCTTATACGATCTTTTGTTCCACAGTGGAATTAAGGATATTTGACAAGGAAAGCCATTGAAATAGCTTATGGAAGAAAATGAGAGCAGATTCATGTGTTCAAAGGCTTTCTGGAAGTTTTGTGGGGAATCATTTGGAAGTAAGCAAGAGTGAGTGTGGACAGATCTACTGGAAAGATACTGCAGGAGACCAAGGAATCCTAGTGGCTTACATCAGGTGCTGGCCCTGAGGTAGAGAAATCTGTACTGAAGAAATATTTTTGAGACAGGATTCATTAGACTCAGTGATTGACTAATGTGAAAGCAAAGGAATTCGAGTCTAAACTGAGAACCTGAAGTTATGGTTAATATTACAAATCAAGGAAGGAGAATGGGGAGACGTGGCAGAGGTGTAGAAATAATTTTTTAAAGGCATACATGAAGAAGGGAGTTTGCAATTAGGTGCGACCCAGGAACTTCTGTCCATTTCCTTCTGAAAGGAGGAATTTTTGTTGCAATGAGACAGAGCAAAGAAATAACACATTCCCCCAACAATCCCGTTGAACCATCACAAGAAACATTCCAGAATGCATATTTCCACGTGGAAGGCCCAGGGAAATCTCGGAATGGAAGTAACACAAATTAAGTATTTGGATGACCAAAAAATTTGTTCAGGTTTCTCCATAAAATGTTATGGAAAAACCTGAAGAAACTTTTTGGCTAAACCCAATGCTAAGATTTAAGTTATACATAACTTGATCTGACAACACCGCATTGGAGAAAAAAACCCCTCAGACTTCAGCCTCAAGATAGAATGTGATGATGGAATGCAGAGGTTTCTGCACAACAGAACCTATTCACTTAGCCCCCACCCTTTAACCCTCTTTCAGTTCTACAGCCTCACTGCCCCCACCCTCCCTACAAAGCCTGAGGTCACTTTATAAATCTGTCCTTTCCTTCTGGCTTCAAAACTGAGATGGGCTCCAATCTATGAGTGAGGTCCTTGGGACCTTCCTTTGTTCTTTCCAGGCAAGAATACTGGAGTGGGTTGCCATTTCCTTCTTCAGGGGATCTTCCCGACCCAGGGATTGAACCCTGGGTCTCTTGTATTGCAGGCAGACTCTTTACCGTCTGAGCTACCAGAGAAGAATGGTATGCCATTACTTTCTATAGAAATATTTTTTAATATAAAACTTCCTTTATTAGAAAAGACTAACAAATATTTATTCAGCTGAGTTCATGACAATCTTGGATACTTACCAGATATTGTGAAGAACAAATGTTTTCATTGAATCACAATTCTTACTAAACTAACTCAGAGTTCTCTGTCAGTAGGGAGAGGAGGGTAGATTCTGGACTGAGTGAACTGGCAGTTACTGAAAGACGAGGAGGTAGAAATAAGGATTATAGTCAGGACATATTGCATATAGCCATGAGGGGGAGGAAAGCAAACAGTTGTTAGATAGTAAAATCTCAATTCTGGGAGGATTTTAAAGTTTCAATATAAGTCACTAAATTAAATATAAATTAATATAAGAATGACTATAAATATAAATGAATATAAGAATAAAATTCATAAGAACAGATAATGACATACAAAAATGGTAACAATCAATAGACCAGAGAAACTGGAAGTAAAGGGAATAAGAAAAGAGATTGGGACTCAGGGCAAAAATGAAAGAATCCCTGGTTAGGAAGAGGGACACAATTTTGACGGAAGTGTGTGTAAATTAAAGCTAGCAGGTGCTGCAAAGGTAATTGGAAGTTTCTTTGCTTTATGTATTTCATTTATTTTAGTGAAATATGATAAAATGTCAAGCACTAAGAATGGATGAAATTTGAAAATGTTATTGTAGATTTTATTCAAGAAAGCTAATGAGAAAACTGTGATAATATACTATAATGGACTGAGTGTTTATGCCCTGCATACCTCACCGTGCCTCTCCCCCAACCTCCTCCCCATTCATGTGTTGAAACCTATTGCACAGTGTGATCGTCTTAGGAGGTGGGATCCTTGGGACGTGACTAGGTCATGAAGGCAGAATTGTCATGAATGGAATAGGCGTTCTTATGAAAGAGACCCCAGAGAGAAACCCTCTCTCTTCTGCCATGTGAGATTAAAGTGAAAAGACGGCCGGCCGTCAATGTGCAAGCGGGCCCTCACCAGACTCTGAACATGCGGGTACCAAAATCCTGAGCTTCCTAACTTCTAGCACTTTGAGAAATAATTGCTTATAATTTATATGCCATCCAGTTTATGGTGTATTTGGTAGAGCAGCCTGGACAGATGAAGATAGATATTAAAGGGTTACTGAAGGCCAAGCTGAGATTGGTGACCATAAATTTTCAGGTTTACACAGAATATCTGCCTGTTCATGTGAGATTCCACAGCAGTCAGCAGCTATTCTATGCTATGTAGAGAAAAATATATTAACTCTTAATGTAGTATAGGAGTGAATTTGCCTCGTTCCAACAACAAAATATACTCCCTGCCTTAACACATTTTCCTATAATCTACCATATTTATATTATACAATATTATATATGACCTTTTAAAAGTGATAAAATATGTCTACTTTATCAAACATCTCTGTGACTTAACACTGGTAGAATTCTCTTTGCAGCCTCTTCATGACTCAATGTCTACCTTTGTGGTTTCTGAGCATATACTTTGCATACATTTATTATAGGACTTATTATATAGTATTATAATGATCTCTTTTATTTGCTTTATTTTCTGTTAGATAGTTCATTTCTTAAAGTCCAGAATTTCTACTTCCAATTTTGTATTCTTAGTATGGAGCACCAGGCCTGAGCTTTCAAGAAATGCTTGTTCAACAGAAATGAATGAATCTGTGCTCTACAGTTGAAATACCTAAATCAGAAATTCTTAAAGACTTAATCCAAGCTTCTATATATAAAACCTGTGTGTGCTTAGTTGCTCAGCTTGTTCAACTCTTTCTGACCCCACAGACTGTAGCCCTCCAGGCTCCTCTGTCCATGGGGGATCTCCAGGCAAGGATACTTGAGTGGGTTGCCATGCCCTCCTCCAGAGGATCTTCCCAACCCAGTGACCAAACACAGGTCTCCCTCATTGCACGCAGATTCTTTACCATCTAAGTCACCAGCGAAACCCAAGAATACTGGAGTGGGTAGCTTATCCCTTCTCCAGGGGATCTTCCTGACCCAGGAATTGAACCCAGGTCTCCTGCATTGCAGGTGGATTCTTTACCAGCTGAGCTACCAGGGAAGCCCCTGGTATTTAAAATCTACCTATTACCAAATACTGGGCTAAAAATAATTTTAAGTAGTGTTTTTATTGTGAAATTGCAATTCAAATGGACATATATTCTGGTAAATAAAACATTTTTCTCTATTATAATTTTTATTCCTGAACATAAGTATAAACTATTATGAGTAGTATAACAATTGCTATGCTATTTATCAGCCTCACTGACAATGTAATACCATTATAATAAGTCTGAAGCAGTGTTTGCAAATATATATGAATTTATTTTAACCTGGTTAGGAAATGTAAAGTATCTTGTCCTAATTCTGACAAGAAGTCTGTGTGCTTCTATTTCAGGTGAAAATTGTACATATTTCCAGAAAGCAAGTAAGATACTGTCTGCCGAATGCAACTACATGCAAATAATACCGATTGACTCACATGTTCTAAAATTAGTACAGAAACTCCATTTTTTTAAATATTATTTTACTCTTCTTTTTAAAAAAAATATATTTGTGGCAGCGATGACTGGGGGATACTGATAAACAGAGATTCAGTTGTCAGAAAGCAGAGGAAATAATGAAGTGAAACAGCTCTTATATTTAGGTGGATTTTCATAAAAGATATATTTACCTTTGGCACTGAGGCCCAATATGTTTTTTTTTTTTCTCTTCCTGCTTCTGTTTCTTTATAGCTTCCTATCTAAAAATACTACTTTTAAGACAGCATATTTATATTTTGAGGAGAATAATCTTTTTTATATATTTTACCTGCTGTGGGGTCTTCTTAAATAGGTTTGACTGTGGATGACTTACTAGAATCATTTCTCAGGAAAAAAAAATAATTTTAGGCAGTCAGAAAATGCAAGTTAGGCATCCCTTCCCTGCAGCAGACTTCATAGTCTACATTATCTGGAGGAAGGAAACTGCAGATGCAACCCTCAGGCTGTCACTGTTTCTTAATGTCATGATCTGGAAGTTCAGAAGGGTCATCTGAGAATAGTTCTTGGGCTAATCCTAAGAAATGGCTTAAGGATGTATAAAAATTGATGCTGTGGCTCATAAGACACAGCCTCTCTGCCACAGAAGTTGGAGCTGCTAGACTTAGGAGACGTTCAAATAGACTTTTTCCCGAGTGTTCATTACAAATAATTTCAATCATTAGAAAATGGAAAGGTGTTTGTGGTAGGCCCTTTAATTAACTACTCTGAGTGTAAACAGATATATTAATCCAAACAGAATAAGGGTTATACATTTAGGTGTTTATAAAGAATACAGTCTGTAATATTTCATTCTTTGTACATTTTCCTAATGAGATTGATTTGCACTGTTATATCATAGGGTTTTTTATTTTTTCCTCAATTCACACATCATTCCTATTACCTGTACTATTAAAGATAAACTGTTTGAAGGAAAACTCGTTTCAAGTTATTTTCAGTTAAGGTAAGTTTTTAAAATTAAAAACAAATATGTATTTGAGAGTATATAAAATCTTGAGTATGGTACTGACACAAAGACAGAAATATAGGTCAATGGAACAAAATAGAAAGCCCAGAGATAAACCCATGCACCTATGGACACCTTATCTTTGACAAAGGAGGCAAGGATATACAATGGAGAAAAGACAATCTCTTTAACAAGTGATGCTGGGAAAACTGCTCAACCACTTGTAAAAGAATGAAACTAAAACACTTTCTAACACCATACACAAAAATAAACTCAAAATGGATTAAAGATCTAAACATAAGACCAGAAACTATAAAACTCCTAGAGGAGAACATAGGCAAAACACCCTCTGACATACATCACAGCAGGATCGTCTATGACCCACCTGCCAGAATATTGGAAATAAAAGCAAAAATAAACAAATTGAATCTAATTAAAATTAAAATTAAAAGCTTCTGCACAACGAAAGAAACTATCAGCAAGGTGAAAAGACAGCCTTCAGAATGGGAGAAAACAATAGCAAATGAAGCAACTGACAAACAACTAATCTCAAAAATATACAAGCAACTCCTACAGCTCAACTCCAGAAAAATAAATGACCCAATCAAAAAATGGGCCAAAGAACTAAACAGACATTTCTCCAAAGAAGACATACAGATGGCTAACAAACACATGAAAAGATGTTCAACATCACTATCAGAGAAATGCAAATCAAAACCACAGTGAGGTACCATTTCACACCAGTCAGAATGGCTGCGATCCAAAAGTCTACAAATAATAAATGCTGGAGAGGGTGTGGAGAAGAGGGAACCCTCTTACACTGTTGGTGGGAATTCAAACTAGTACAGCCACTATGGAGAACAGTGTGGAGATTCCTTAAAAAACTGGAAATAGAACTGCCATGCTGCTACTGCTGCTAAGCCACTTCAGTCGTGTCCGACTCTGTGTGACCCCATAGACGGCAGCCCACTGGGCTTCCCCACCCCTGGGATTCTCCAGGCAAGAACACTGGAGTGGGTTGCCATTTCCTTCTCCAGTGCATGAAAGTGAAAAGTGAAAGGGAAGTTGCTCAGTCGTGTCCGACTCTTCACGACCCCATGGACTGTAGCCCACTAGGCTCCTCCATCCATGGCATTTGCCAGGCAAGAGTACTGGAGTGGGGTGCCATTGCCTCCTCCAAGAACTGCCATATGACCCAGCAATCCCACTGCTGGGCATACACACCGAGGAAACTAGAATTGAAAGAGACACGTGTACCCCAATGTTCATCACAGCACTGTTTATAATAGCCAGGACATGGAAGCAACCTAGATGTCCATCAGCAGATGAATGGATAAGAAAGCTGTGGTACATATACACAATGGAGTATTACTCAGCCATTAAAAAGAATACACTTGAATCAGTTCTAATGAGGTAGATGAAACTGGAGCCTATTATACAGAATGAAGTAAGCCAGAAAGAAAAACACCAATACAGTATACTAACACATATATATGGAATTTAGAAAGATGGTAACGACAACCCTGTATATGAGACAGCAAAAGAGACACAGATGTATAGAACAGTTTTTTTGACTCTGTGGGGGGGGGTATAATTTGGGAGAATGACATTAAAACATGTATAATATTTTATAAGAAATGAATCCCCAGTCCAGGTTCGATGCAGGATACAGGAAGCTTGGGGATGGTGCACTGGGATGACCCAGAGGGATTGTATGGAGAAGGAGGTGGAGGCGGGGTTCAGGATGGGGAACACGTGTACACCCATGGCGGATGCATGTTGATGTATGGCAAAACCAATACAATATTGTAAAGTAATAATAATAATAAAATAAAATAAAGACAATTTATATGAAAAACAGAAACAAAAAAAATTAAAACTCCATTATGAGAAAGTTTGATAGATTCAGTTTTTTTCACTTGAATCTGCAAGGTGTCACAGTTGACTTTAGTTATAAAATGGTACAGTAAGGACAGTGACACAAAATATATGTTGGGTACATGTTTTTTCAAAATACTCTTACTTACTTGACAATATTGGAAAAGAGATTGGGGGGAAAAGTATGATTTGGGCTTGTTATCACTGTTTTCTTTTGTGATTTTGCTCAGAGTTTAACCCAGTTTGGAAACAAAAGTCACTCCTTAAAGAAAAATAAAAGTTCTAAAAATATTTTCTAAAAGTTTTCTTCTCAAGAAGTTAGATCCTAAAACATGCACTGTGAACCATATTTTAACAAACCAGAAGACATATTATAAAAGAATGGAAGAATATTTTTCCAACATCTTTGTTTAAAGTTGGATGTTTGTGGAAAAAAACAGTTTCTCAAATTGAGAAGTTGATTCAGAGAAATAAGCCAGTGCTCCGTGACAGCCTAGAGGGGTGGAAGGGAGACGGAAGTAGGAGGGAAGTACAAGAAGGAGGAGATATATGTATACCTATGGCTGATGCCTGTTGATGTATGGCAAAAGCCATCACAATATTGTAATTATCCTACAATTAAAAATAAAATATAAAATTTTAAAAAATACTGCTTACCTCCTAGTTTATGGAACTAGCTAAAAAAGAGTCAAATGTAGCTGTTATAAAGAATACGAATAAGGAAAATAAGTTAGCATTTGAAGAACATATATTACAATTTATGTTGTGAATTGTACATGTTATTTTTAATTCTTATTAGAATGTTTTAAACATGATTTATCATTTCCAGGTGAATAGGCAAAGAAATACTGTTAAATTATTTGCCCATCATCTCTGGGTCCTTCTTGGTGGTTCAGACAGTAAAGAATCTGCTGCAATGCAGGAGACCTAGATTCAATCCCTGGGAAGATCCTTGGAGAAGGGAATGGCTCGTCTCTATGCAGATAGATGAAATGTGTTATCTGGGCCTTCCCTTGTGATACCATTGAATTGTATTCAACTGTAATAGAGGAAATGTTCATTTATAGAAGTTTTTGTTAATTCCCATAGGGAAAGCAATTATTCTTTAGTTAGGATTTTTATCAGTTGAGCTTTGTGAGAGTGAAGGACAATAGTACATTTGTTACCAAAACTAGGAAACCAATCTCTACTCGCAACTTTGTTTTCTTCTTGTTATTCAGTAGACTGGTTGTTTTTTAGTGATTCTTCATTTCACCTTTATATGATAAGTCATTTATCAGGATTTCATAAAAATAATGTTTCCCAAACTTTGCTAATATTTTTTATTGTTTAATAATAGTATTGACTCTATTCCTGGGCAAAGTTGGTCATTGCCTTAATCAGGATTCTACTTTATACAATAGCTGCTACATTTGTCAAACAATGAGTTAATGTATATCTACTTTCCTTCACAGGCCAAAACTGAGTATAGATATAGCAAGAAGAAACTACCATGGCTTAGATAGAATGGTAATATTCAGGGGAAAATATTCTATATCAAGTACTTAGGCTTTAAAGTAAAATTTAAACATTGCTTGTGAACTCATTCTGTGTGCTCTGTGCCTTTAAAAACTATTTTGCTATAAATATCAAGACCATGAAAATTATACCTTACAGCCAAACTCTGTAATCTCCATACCGTAAAACTGGAAAGGTCAGAATATTATTTAATATTTTACAATTTATGTAAAAATAAACTGAATCTTAGCCTCCCATTTTGGCCTTGACAGGTAATATGGTGATGATAAAAGCATCCAGATTCCTTCTCCTTAATTCACACTGTAATCTGACATCACCTTCAGCTTCTAATTTGCCTTTTAGTTTGCTAACACTTTCAGAACTACTGGTACATAAAGCTCTTATTCATGCTCTGCCTCTATTATTACAAAAACCGATCTGCATCTCTGTTCACTTAGAAAAGAAAATCTGTCCTACATATAATAGCAACACAGTTAATGAAATAATTGGTTTAAAATGTTGTACTCTGATGTTGTACATTTATAAAGACTTTTGCAGGCACTGTAGCTTTGGGGAATATAATTTTGAATGTCATTTTTGAAGTGTACTGTTATTTAGAATGAATTGCATGGCAAATGTAATGCATTTGGTATTTCTCCTAGCACTATACATACCTTTTCCTTCATAGTTTTAGGTATCGAAAAATCGTCCTTTTTTCTTATGTAGAGCAGCCATGTGACTGTTAAAAGAGCCTAAGCATTGGATGGAGAGGAGCTTTCTGATAAGGGGAAGCCCTTGTTTCATAGCCTCAGTTCTTTAGCTACTGTGCAGAGTTTGAAATACCAGCTACCAGAGCTCCCTGAAGCATCAGATCCATTCATGGAAATTTGTTCCATGAAGCATGATTTACTTAATGTGATATTACTGTATGTAATCTATTTCTTTTCATATCTGTTCTAAAGGGGGTAGGTAGTTGATATAATGCTTATGCATCAAGTTGGCAGGGTGAACATCTCTGCAATTAGGAAATCTTTGGCATGAAATGTTTTAGTAACTACTAAAGGAGAAATAAAACAGACTTTGGAGTCAAGTCTTAATTCTACCAGTTAGGGGTTGCATGTCTATGGACAAGTCACTTAACCTTCTTAATTTAGTTTATTCCATGCATAAAATAGGCATTATTACAATATTTACTTCATTGATGTAGAATAAAGTTTGGATAGTTGAAATACATAAAGTTTCCAGGGTGTTGAATAATTAGGAATTATTACACCCCTTTTCTCTTAATTATCAGAAAACCCAAAGGGCCAATGTCATGATTAATGTCATTTTAATATATATGTGTATGTGTGCATGCAGCTAGAGCAATGCCAAAAACATAATGGATGAGTACAAATGTCTTTCATTTATTGATTAACAGCTGATAATTAGGGAATTAGGGGATACATACCTGGACAGTGGGTACATGTGTGATTTCAAGCAGTCCATCAGGGAAGGAAAGAGTATTTAATCACAGATACTGTTTAGAATTATTGGCACAGGGTATACCTACTTTAATTCTATTTCATCATTGTTATAAATTCTGTATGGAGGATACCACCACTCCTCCTCCCCCTAACTTACTGAATTTCCTTCTTGGTACATTGTTGACTGGAAAGGTTGTTTTATGCTGTTGTCCACTCAGACTTGGTCACTGCCCATGTCTTCCTAGTTAGTGCCCATTTCTGATAGTTGATGCTAATTTGCTACCTTGGGGTCAAATATTGTTAATATCATTCCTGGGTATTAAGAAACTTGATAGTAAACTAATTATAAGGATATTGAGAAAACCAGTTAATTCCTGAACATCTTCCAAAATCTTTTAAGATGCCATATTTATGATTCAATTGAATATATTTTTTAGTATAACTAGATTTATAACCATACACAAGATTCACAGGATTAAAAGACTCTTATCAAAGACCTTGATTTTTCAAACACAAAGGCTAATCCTTACCATGTTTCAACTTTCACTAACATCCAGACTATTAAAAATACTTTAAGGTGGATCTTTAGACAGAAGATAAAAATGACTTTGATATGCTAGCACAGACCTTTCTTTCTTTCAGCTACTTCAAAGCTGCTGTCTTCCATTTCTTCTCTGAGATTTTCAAAGGAAAAGCCTTGACTCTCTTTGTCCACTTATGCACCTCCTATTCACTATTCAATCCACTGCAGTCTGGCTTCTGTTCACAGCACTCAGTTAAGAGCTCTATTATGATGGAGGTCACCAAGGATTTCCCAATTCCCAAATCTAATGAATATTACTTCATTTGACATTATTGAATCACTATCCCATTCATTTCTATGTTTCCTCATTCTCATTTTCACTTTCTTTTTATGAGCATATTTCTCTTTTCTCACATTCTATATATTTGTGTTTTACAGAATTCCCTAGGCCCACTGCTCTTCTCACTTCCCGAATTCACTTTTTCTTATGGCATCAATGACATTGTATATGTTGATTCTTAAATTTATTATTTTAAGATCAGACCTTGAGGACAACACTTGAGGTTGAGATTTGTGTTTATAATCATGAGTTAGTTTTTCTTCACCTTTCCACCTAGATATCCTACATATATATTGAATTGAACAAACTCCAAAACTGAATCAGTTGTGTCTACGCTTAAACAATTCTGTATTTTCTAAGTTTGTACTACTAATACCCACCTGTTTTCCAGTCCTAAGAAAGTGGCTGATTTTTAAAATCATCTTTCAATTAAACATAGTGAATAATGTATTTTAAAATTTCCTTGAATTTCATTTATAGTTTAGGTGTTCAAGGTTAAGGCTTTCCTCTCTAGATTTAGATACAACTATTGTAGAAATAAGTGGTTCTCCTGTTTTGGGTCTTATGTATTACTTTCATTCTCCAGAGAGTCAGCATAAAATGCCATAAGCCAACTATGAATATGTTACTTCATGTAAGTGTTCAGGGACTTTTTTATAGCCTATATAAAAATATAAAGTCACAGTATTATATTTCTAATCTTCCATTTTGACTTTTATAGAGAATATTCTTCTTGTATGGTGTCTACTCAATTGACAAGTTAAAAAACAAATGCATAAGTAAAACCCTGGTACTTACTGAGTCCAGTCAGTCAGTGGTTGTATTAGGTCCAGTTGATAAAACTTGAAGATATGACAGTCCAGCCATCAGGCTTCATGCTCTGCTTCCGTTGTTGTTTTTACCACCACACAACATTGCTATTGCAAACAGGCAGTTTCTCTCTGATGTTTTTCCTTAGATGTTGATATGACCAATGTCCACTGCTGCTAGAGTTTCAATTTTGGTTTCTTGGAATCAAAAGGATTTCACTCTTCCCAGTGGTTTTCTAAACCATGACATTTGATATCACCATAATTCTTTGTTCCCAATGAAACAACATTTGAATAGATACTAAAATACACACACACATACACACACACACACTCTCTCTCTCTCTCTTTTTGCAAATATGTGTCCACAGTGCTAAGGTGTCTTGTTTAATAATAATTCTGGCCCAAGACTTGCTTTTGCAAGAACAAGGTATTTTCCATGACAATGAAGGCCCAGGTTCTGATCCATTCCATTAAGATGATCTCTTGCTTCAATAGAACCTTGTTATCCTAACCCACCAAATGTCCTCTCTGGGCTCAAAAATCAATCTTAAGTACCCAACGTTAACATTCTCAAAATAAGGAATAACCTTGATCGTTTTTTTCTTGGAGAGTAAGATCATTACCACTAGCCCTGCTCCATGAAATTACTTTTTCTGTTTAATACTGTATATTTCCCACATCTGTAAATACCATTCAAAATCAAATATAATTCACAATGTTTGTGTATCAGTTCAGTTCAGTCACTCACTTGTGTCCAACTCTTTGCGACCCCATGAATCACAGCATGCCAGGCCTCCCTGTCCATCACCAAATCCCGGAGTTCACTCAAACTCATGTCCATCAAGTCAGTGATGCCATCCAGCCATCTCATCCTCTGTCGTCCCTTTCTGCTCCTGCTCCCAATCCCTCCCAACATCAGAGTCTTTTCCAATGAGTCAACTCTTCGCATGGCGTGGCCAAAGTATTGGAGTTTCAGCCTTAGCATCAGTCCTTCCAAAGAACACCCAGGACTGATCTCCTTTAGAATGGGCTGGTTGGATCTCCTTGCAGTCTAGGAGACTCTCAAGAGTCTTTTCCAACACCACAGTTCAAAAGCATCAGTTCTTCAACGCTCAGCTTTCTTCACAGTGTACCCATATATAAATGTGCCATCCTTATTAACAAATTTTATTATATAGACTATTCTTTGTAAAATGTTTACATTATTAAAACTTTCATAAATACCTTTGTAAATATCATATCTTTGTTCTGTGAATATCCCCTTAGAAGAAATTTACTGAAGGTACTGCAAGAATATTTCCAAGGTTTTTATAAAAAATAGTCAATTTTTATAAGATTATAAAAGCTTGTATTCATTTCAACAGTGCATATGAATGCCAATTTCTCATGTATAACAAGATTGCATTAGCAGTTTTAATGGCAAAATATCTCACATTTTAACTTTATGATTCTTTATAACCATCACCTCATGCTTTTTCCCCCCACATACATTTATGTGATATTTAGAAGATATCATTCAGTTCAGTTCAGTTCAGTCGCTCAGTCATGTTCGACTCTTTGCGACCCCATGAACTGCAGCATGCCAGGCCTCCCTGTCCATCACCAACTCCCGGAGTTCACCCAAACTCATGTCCATCAAGTCGGTGATGCCATCCAGCCATCTCGTCCTCTATCGTCCTCTTCTCCTCCTGCCTCCAATCCCTCCCAGCATCAGAGTCTTTTCCAATGAGTCAACTCTTTGCATGAGGTGGCCAAAGTGTTGGAGTTTCAGCTTTAGCATCATTCCTTCCAAAGAACACCCAGGACTGATCTCCTTTAGAATGGACTTGTTCTGTCCAATGAACTGACAAAGCATTGTTAATTTTCACTGTCTACCAATTCCTTCTTCCCTAATCTGGTCCTGCTGGAAATTTACTGTGGAGATTTCTGATTTTCAAATGATATGACAGCTATTGATATATGCCAAAGAAGTGATTTCTCTGTCTGCTCATCTTAAGGATGCTAATATCCACTAAAATGTCTTTTGTTTCCTTCCCCATTGAAAGCTTCATGTTAGATTATACACAAATGAGGAAATCAATTCTATTTCTGAACTTAATTTGATTACTATATACTATTGTAATTCTGTCCACCTCTGAGATATTTTCCTCATAATAGTCCCTAGTGTTCTGACTTTTCTGTCTCTGAGCAAGAGAATTTCACTTGTTCAAAGTGACCCATAAGCAACCTCTTCTAAGGCCACTCAGAAATGTTCAAACCTAGTTTGAATGTTCTAAATTCTAGACCACATCAGCCTGTAAGCACTCTATTAAGCAAGGGTCTTTTTTTTCCCCCTGGACAGTTGTGGCTCTTATCACATATTATTAGGTTAGTTACCTAAATATACCAGAAATCAGACGCACTATGGAATCCTTCAAACCGGCACACTGGAGTCATCAACTCTGTGTATTTAAGCCATGGTATAAGAGAACCAAAAGTAAAGGGAAAAAAAAAAACAACCTTTCATCCCATGGTAATGAAAAAGGGGTTGATTCAGGGGTTTTTCACAAAGGTCAACGATGTCCATGGTCCACCTGAATTTATATGGAACATTTTGTTTGAATTGCCTATTTTTCCCCTAGCTTTTATAGAAACCTTGAGAGCTCTCAGAGTTATGTTGAATAATAAAACTGCACAGCAGCAGCCTTCAGTAGACTGTCTACCTTTCTTTTTAGAAGGTGACAGAAGCCATGTGAGGAGAGAGAGATTGCCTGTATCAGAGGGCTTATAACAAAATCTTAGCCCTTTTTTTGTTGTTGTTATTTTTTGGATTTTTTGGTCCTTGTATGCATTGATGAATTAAGATTAAATGATCTGTAGTTTTTCAGGGGGAAAAAAAAGGTGGGGGCTCCCCTGGTGGCTCAGACAGTAAAGAATCTGCCTGCGATGTAGGATACCAAGGTTTGATCCCTAGGTCTGGAAGATCCCCTCTAGAAGAAGATGGCTACCCACTCCTGTATTCTTGCCTGGATAATTCCATGGACAGAGGAGCCTGGAGGACTACAGTCCATAGGGTTGCAAAGAGTCAGACAAAACTGAGAGACTAACACTTTCAGCAAAACAAGAAAAAAAGAAAAGAAAAAGTGCTGACACTGAAGTCTTCTCTCTTTAATACTACCCAGCAATTTTTAATTGAAAAGTTTTATCTTTCTCAAAAGTAGTAGGAAAATAACTTTGATTGACCTTTCTGATGAGGACATTATTGAAAATTCCTATCATCTGATGTTCTGTTTTTCCCCATCTACTTCTCACTGACCTTTATTGAATAATTCTGAATTATATTCTAAATTTCCTTTGGTCTTTGTGATATTTACTATTGAAATACCATTTGCTTTGTGAATCATTTTTAAGAGGTTCCTTTATGCAAATAGCACTACAATAAATAAAGCAGATACATGAAGTCTTTCTTCTCTGCTCTTTGTATCCTCTTAGACAACATTTCTTTTCCACATATATACTCTAATTCTGAAATATACTCACTTTTATTATTAACAATATATATCTTAATATTTTTACTATGACAAGTAATGATCTATTTTAATAGATGGTTTTAAGATGTTAGTGCTTATAAAATAAAATCAATTTAATGAAAAAATATTTACATATATTTTTTTTTTCCCAAAGAGAATTATTTTTCAGGGCAATGCAAGTTAATAAAGGTATTTTGAACACCTAATGTCTGCAAGGCCCTGTGTGAGGTACAGGAGAGAGAAATAAGCAGCCAATAGACAATTTCTACACAAAGTTTTAGAGACTAGAATGTTTAGTGGTTTAGTTAGGACATAGAGTCTAGGTTATGCAGAATCATTTGTGTGTTTCTCAGTCGTAAGTGTGACACACACTGGTGGTCCAGGGTAGGCAGGTCATCCAGGGTTCAAAGCTCTCGTCTCTTGTTTCTCTTTTCCCTTAACCATTGATGTTATCTGCGCAGTCAAACCTGCTTGACCAGCACAGTCCAAGTCTTAGACTGTGGGAAGGAGAACCAAAGTCTAATCTTATAAGGGATAGGCCTCTCCTCAAAACAGTTGGCAAGGATTTTAAAAGGGATGGAAAGTGATTCTTTCCATCTGTCTGTGTAGGTGTATACAAGAGTAAAACTTTGAGAGTACTAATGATGAAAGAAAGTAAAATTGGACACTGTAGGGTTATTATATTACAGATATGTTTTTATACAAATAAAAAATACAAATACATGAGTGTGCTACAAGAGAGAAATGTAAATAAAAGAGCATGAGCCATTCCTTTTGGATGTGTATAGATGGGAATATTTCATACATGCTTTTTAAACTCGGTCTCACTATTTGACTTGAACTTCAGTATGTATAGATAGAAAGAATAGGTTTTCAAAAAGAGATCAACATGTTCAAAGGCTTGAGGATGTGTGGGAAATACTAGGAAAGAGTGTGTTAATCTAATTCATCAAGTAGAATGAAGTTTTGATATTTGAACAGAGAATGTTTGCATAGAATATAGGGATTTACTCTTTGGAGAAGAAAAATGTTCTATATATGTTTTTCAAGCTTAATTTTTTTTTTTTTAATTGGAATCTAATTGCTCATGTGAAGAGTTGACTCACTGGAAAAGACTCTGATGCTGGGAGGGATTGGGGGCAAGAGGAGAAGGGGATGACAGAGGATGAGATGGCTGGATGGCATCACTGACTCGATGGACGTGAGTTTGAGTGAACTCTGGGAGTTGCTGATGGACAGGGAGGCCTGGCATGCTGCGATTCATGGGGTCTCAAAGAGTCGGACACAACTGAGTGACTGAACTGAACTGAAATGCTTTACAGTATTGTGTTAGTTTACAGTGCTGCTGTACAACAATGTGAATCAGCCATATGTGTGCATATATCTCCTTCCTCTGGAGCCTCCCTCCCACTCCCCATCCCTCTCTCTAGGTCATCACAGATCACCAAGCTGAGCTCCCTGTGCTAAACAGCAGCTTCCCACTAGCTATCTGTTTTACACACTGTAGTGTATATATGTCAATCCCAATCTCCCAGTTTGTCCCGACCTCTTCTTTTCCCCCCTACCCTGTCCACGTGTCTGTTATCTATATCTGTGTTTCTATTCCTGCCCTGAAAACAGGTTCATCTTCGTTTACTTTACAGATATATTTCTGGAATAGTATGTCTAAAAAGGAAGATACTAGCAAAATCACTCAGAAAAACAGTGTTCCTGGTGATAGATACTCAAGACTTGAAACAGTCATGTTAGAAAGCAGATTTAATACTGATTTGTCCTTTTTTTTTTTTTTTTTACTAATACCAAATTATTAAATAATTTCATGGAATCTTGAAAGTGTTGGACTCCTACATTCTAAGTTATTCATAATATGATTGTCTACTGATTCTTTTGCTTTAAACAATCCCTAAAGAAATTATGTTTTTAGATGTACTAGTAAGGAAGATATCCTACATTGCCTTACAGTTAACTTTTTATGCTACTGTAATTTACTTAGAGTTATTCATATATTCAGTTTCCTGCCAGTGCTTCCAATATTATTATTCATGGTATTTCCAGTGGTCAGCATATAACAAACAGATATCAGTGTTAAACACATAGCAATGATCAATGACTTGACTTCCAAATATGATGATTATTACATAAAATTACAGTCAGAAAAGAAAGCCAATCATTAATGTTCTTAAAACATCAACTCAGAGTGCCAACAATGATTTCACAATAGTGACTTTGAAAGAATCTGTCAAATACTATTAGAAACAATAGTTATATCACTAGTTTTGAGTAGTTTTCCTCTATATGCTTCAGGGTATGATATATGTTTCTTGCATTTTACACTACCATTATGGGGAAACAAATGTAGGGAGTAGCATGATATTTGGCTACTTTCAAGTTGGGTCTTTCTATTGCAGTTAATTGTTTTATTACCACAAAATACAGTGGCTTAAAATTTTTTAAAAATGTGACTTGCTCAAAAATCTACAATTTGGGCTGAGCTTGTGGGAGTGGCTTATCTCTGTTCTATGTATTGTTAGCTAGGATGAATGGGCTACATCTGAGGATACAACTGAGGGTGACTGGTAAGTTAATGCAAGCTATCAAGTGGTAGCCTCAGCTTGTGTTCACATGGGCCTCTGCATTAGCTGCCTGGGCATTTTCCAAGACCAGGTATTCAAAAAGGCTGAAAGTGAAGGCCAGTGTCTGAAGAACTAGTCCAGGGAACAGGCATAGCATCACTTATGCCAAAATCTATCAGTAAAAGCGGTCTCAGAGCCAACCTTGACTCAGAGAGAGGGGACACCCGATGGTATGCCAGTAAACTACCTCTCAAAATAAGTCCTGATTTGTAGTGTTCACCAATTTCTCTGGTGTAAATATCCTCACTCAAGCAGAATTTCTTGTTGTTCAGTTGCTCAGTTGCTCAGTTGCCTGACTGTGTGACCCCATGGACTATAGCACACCAGACTTCCATGTCCTTCACTAACTCCCAGAGTTTGCTCAAAGTCATGTCCATTGAATTGGTGATGCCATCCAGCCATCTCATCCTTTGTCGTCCCCTTCTCCTCTTGCCCTCGATCTTTCCTAGCATCAGGGTCTTTTCCAGTAGGTCAGCTCTTCACATCTGGTGGCCAAACTATTGGAGTTTCAGCATCAGTCCTTCAAATGAATATTCAAAGTTGATTCCCTTTAGGATTAACTGGTTTGATCACCTTGTTGTCCAAGGGACTCTCAAAAATCTTCTCCAGTACCATGATTCAAAAGCATCAATTCTGTGCTCAGTCTTCTTTATGGTCAAACTCTCACATCCATACACGACTACTAGAAAGACCATAGCTTTGACTATACATCACTTTGTTGGCAAAGTGATGTCTCTGCTTTTAATATGCTGTCTAAGTTTGTCATAGCTTTTCTTCCAAGGAGCAAATGTCTTTCAATTTTATGGCTGCAGTCACCAACCCCAGTGATTTTGTAGCCCAAGAAAATAAAATCTGTCACTGTTTCTATTGTTTTCCATCTATTTGCTATGAAGTGATGGGTCCAGATGTCATGATCTTAGTTTTTTGACTGTTGAATTTTAAGCCAGCTTTTTCACTCTCTTCTTTCACCTTCCTCAAGAGGCTCTTAATTTTCAGCCATTAGGATGGTGTCATCTGAGGTTATTGATATTTCTCCTGGCAATATTGAGCAGAATTAGAGCCACCAAATTCCATCACTGAACACAGAATTGGAAAGAGATGAGAAAAACTATTCTCATGAGCTGGTACAGGCAGATCCAGCACCCCACTTCATATACCCACCTTGTAATGGCAGTTAATGTGTGGCCACATTCAGGCAATCACACTTTGGGAATATCGATAACTTGTGAATTCCTTCATTTACAAGATAGGATTGATGTCTGCCTTGTTTCACAAATCTGTGTTAGGCACAAAGGTAGGTTGTCATTGAAAAACACTTCAAGTTTAATGGGTAACAACTTCATTCTTAGATGCCATCCTGAAATTATGTCCTTAATAACGAGGGTGATGTTTCTCTAGAAGATAACATGATGCTTCTTCACACTCTGATTTTACATACTAAAATGGTATAATGAACACCATGTGCAACTGTTTTATTTGCTGTATAACTCACATACTGGTTAAAATAGTGTGTTTTATTTAGAGATAATTCTAAAAAATATATTTTTTCAAATATAAGAACTCTACTTGTATCTGAATAAACCTTCAGATTTTAGTTCCCTATTTTAAATATTGGGAAGAAAAGGTTCAGAATCTAGGTCTCTTAATTTGCATAGCAGAGTTTTTTCCTACTCAAATACACTGATAAAATTGGCCTTTTGATTGCAAAGAATAACTATGAGCAATGAGAAATATTTTATTTCAGTGTGATGTGAAAAAAAGGAAGATCTTTTTTCTATAGATTGGCAGTATTATTGATACAAATTACATTTCCATGTTGGAAATTCAAGTTGGCTGTTAATATTAACACTGCCTTCACACACAGCACTTTGTTCTAAAGCTAGGCAAGTATTTAAAAAGCAGTGTATTTCAATATATTTTATACATGTGCATGTTAAACCCATGGTCACAAGGAACTTTTGAAATGGGTTTCTTATAAAATATTTCAAAATATAGTATCCTTATTTAACTCTGAGATTTCAAGAAAAATCCATTTATGAATTACATTTCATAAATATATTCTTAACATTGCTTACAGAGTCATTGATTTCAGTAGAGATTTTGTTAATTTCATTTGCAATTCTTCATCTCAGAGTATTTTATTAACTCTTTCAGAATTACAGACTAATCTAGAATGCTGGTTTCTTGAAATAAGATTACTTTGCCTAGATTTTACTAATAAAGAATGAATTACTATACTTTGATATTTTTTGTCATCCACCTGTTTATGTGGTAAGTGTTCTGTGATTTAATTGTTCTGTTTAAACTGTAAAACTCTTTCTGTGTGTAATTTATAGGATATACATTCATAGAAAATGAATTTTCTATGTACATCATTCATAGAAAATAATTTTAGAATTTATTTACAAGTTAAAGCCTAAAAGTTAAAAAAAAGGAAATGCTTAATGATTGAGATATTTTCTCTTATTGGATTATATATTATTTTTACTGCCAGGCCATTGATTAATAATGCAGACTTTCTGTTCTGTGAATTAAAAATTTCAGAAATTTTAGGATCTATTTAAACATTGATTAGAAATATGTTTTTCTCCAATACATTTTAAAACCACTTTGACAATATGTCATTACACAATTAAAAATGAATGAATCTTATGTGCATATATCATCATGGATTGATCTCATACAAAATGTGAGTGACAAAAAGATGCTTCACAATGATATATAGAGGATGATATATTTTCTGTGTAAGTCCAACACAAAATATTAACATTTTGTTTTTGAATGCAAATTTAGTCAACTGATCCAGGAATGAGTTGTCTTGCTATATTAGTGGACCAGAGACTGTTCCAAGATTTAAAGATTCAGAGAAAATTCTTGATTTCAGTGATAGGAGACTGTAAATAAGCAAAGTATTATCCCTGAAATATATTTTATAGGTTCATAACTGCTACAGAGAAAACAGAGATGCAAAGAGATGGAGACTGTGTATGTTGATGGTGGGGAGTATCATTGCATTTCATGATGGGGACTCCATGGGAAGGAATAATTTGGGAAAAGATGTATTATGCGTGGAACACTGAGACATACTGATGTCTGGGGGATATGAATTCCAGGCAAAGGGCCTAAGGGGGGAACATGTTTACTCTGATGGAAGAAAAGCATAACAGTAAAGAATTTGGAACTGAGAAAATGAGGGGGAGAGTGGTAGGAGCTGTGCCCAAAGAGGTAACTGAAATATTCCCAAGAGGACTGTCTTGGGCTTGGGTCAGACCCTGAGACCAGACATACCCATATATTATTGTGGGAATGCTCCCAGAAGAACCTGATGAAAGAATGGTAAAATATATAACCAATGAGAATTTGCTATATGACACAAGGAACTCAAACCTGGGCTCTCTAACAACCTAGGGGGGTGGGATGGGGAAGTCGGTGGGAGGGAGGTTCAAAAGGAGGGGACATAAGTATACCTATGGCTGATTCATGTTGATTGTTTGGCAGAACCCAACACAATTCTGTAAATATAATTAAATATTGTATTTAATTGTAAATATTGTATATGATATGTGGAGAAACAGTAGAAACAGTGGCAGACTTTATTTTATCCTTTTTTAAAAAAAATTCTTTTTTATATCGTTTATTTTTAATTGTATTTAATTTTATAATACTGTAATACTGTAAATAAAATTAAATACAATTAAAAATAAACAATATAAAAAAGAATTTTTTTAAAAAAGGATAAAATACAGTCTGCCACTGTTTCTACTGTTTCTCCACATATCACATCACTCAGCTCAAAACCCTACATTGGCTTCTTATCTTGCTTAGCACAGAGGCTGAGGCCTTTACAAGGTTGACAAAGTTCTACATAACTTATAACCCTGTAGGTATAGTCTGGATGTACAAGACTATGATTTCTAGACTAAGTTTGATCCAACAGGGCAAGTTCTAGAGTACACATTACCCTCAGATCTGATCCCAATTTTAATGCTCCAACCAAAGGCTACTTCAGTTCAGTTCAGTTCAGTCACTCTGTGGTGTCCAACTCTTTGCAAACCCATGGACTGCAGCACTCCAGGCCTCTCTGTCCATCACCAACTCCCAGACCTTACTCAAACTCATGTCCATTGAGTTGGTGATGCCATCCAACCATCTCATCCTCTGTCATCCCTCTCTCCTCCCCTCATCCCCATTCTCTTCCCCTCCTCCCAGCTCTGTGAGGGCAAAGCCAGTGCAGTTGTTCAGGGTGGTCCTCAGAGGAGAGGGGTAGTTCCATCCTATTAGAATCAGAGAGTGGAAGCGGCACAGAACCAATGATAGGGGTTCCAGCACACCAGAGCATAAACATCCAGACTATACCTACAGGATTATAAGTCATGTAGAACTTTGTCAACCTTGTAAAGGCCTCAGCTTCTATGCTAAGCAAGATGAGAAGCCAATGTAGGGTTTTGAGCTGAGCTGATGTGATCTGTGGAGAAAGTGGAAACAGAGGCAGACTTTATTTGAGGGGGACTCCAAAATCACTGCAGATGGTAATTGCAGCCATGAAATTAAAAGATGCTTACTCCTTGGGAGAAAAGTTATGACCAACCTAGACAGCATATTAAAAAGCAGAGATGTTACTTTGCCAACAAAAGTCCATCTAGTCAAGGCTATGGTTTTTCCAGTAGTCATGTATGGATTTGAGAGTTGGACTATAAAGAAAACTGAGCACCAATGAATTGATGCTTTTGAACTGTAGTATTGGAGAAGACTCTTGAGAGTCCCTTGGACTCCAAGGAGATCCAACCAGTCCATCTGAAAGGAAATCAGTCCTGAATATTCATTGGATGGACTGATGTTGAAACTGAAACTCCAATACTTTGGCCACCTGATATGAAGAGCTGACTCCTTAGAAAGACCTTGATGCTGGGAAAGATTGAAGGCGGGAGGAGAAGGGGATGATAGATGATGAGATGGTTGGATGACATCACTGATTCAATGGACATGAGTTTGAGTAAACTCCAGGAGTTAGCAATGGACAGGGAGGCCTGGTGTGCTGCAGTCCATGGGGTTGCAAAGAGTCAAGAAACGACTGAGTGACTGAACTGAACTGATGTGTTCTGTCTGTTGTTCTAAAAAGAATGGTCTGTAATAGAGTAAAGGGCAGGAGCAGAGAGAATAGTGGGGAAGTTACAGCTGTATTTCTTTTAACTTATTTCTATGCCTCAGACCGGAGTAGTAACAGAAGTATCAAGGAATGTTTGCATTTTGGTTAATTGTAGTGATCTTGTTTCCTTTACATTCAAAAAGAGATGTGGACTGTGAGAGAAGGAAAAGGCCAAGGAGAGAACTCTTAAGAGGGTTGTCTTTACCAACTTGGAAGAAGGAATTTGTAACTTAGTATTGTGTTAAAAAAAAAAAAGAAGGAGAGGATTTTCTTTTTACGGTAGGAGAACATATCAAGAGCTCAGTTTTTGATGAATGTATAATAGCTATTTCTAAAGTAAATCAAGTGGAAATATCAAATAGGCCTTTAGAGGAGCAAGATAAATTTGGAGAAGAGACTCTGACAGCAGATGTAAATTTGTAATTCTTCAGGGTATGGCAGTATACTTAGAACATGAAACTCCTGAGAACGTGGTTTTATATGGTAAGTAGAGATCCAAAAGCAAGCAAGCAAGGAAGAAAAAAAAAATGATACTGGAAACAAAGGGAGAAATGCTATAGCAATGACATGAAACAGCACTAAGTACATAGAATTGAATGCATACATGAAAGTGGTGAATCTATTTAGAAAGGTGTCTGGCAGTTTATTAATGGTGATATGAGAGAACATAAGGTATAATGCATGCACACATTTGGGGATGAAACAATTATGGAAGGGCTTCCCATATGGCTCTGTGGTAAAGAATCTGCCTGCCAATGCATGAGGCGTGGGTTTGATCCCTGGGTTGGGAAGATCCCCGGAGAAGGAAATGGCAACCCACTTCAATATTCTTTTCTGGAAAATCCCATAGACAGAGGAGACTGGTGGGCTTGTAGTCCATGGGTTGCAAGAGAGCTGGGCATGACTTAGTGACTAAATCAAAACAAACAATTATGGGAACTTGCAGATTTTCTCTTCTCTATTCTTCTATTCTGTCAGTAAAATGTAAAGACAGGGTCAGTGAGTTAAGCGTAAATAATAAGAACAGTTGAATCCATAAAGTCAGAAAAACACTTAAATATCATACTTTTAGCCTGGAAAAATAGATGGATTAGATAAATAGAACATGATTGTGGAATAACAGTAAGGATTCGTGTGAAATCTTTGATCATGACTTTAAACTTGAAGATGCAAAAAAATGAGTTATCCTTCAGTCATATTCAGCATGTTGGTATATTTGTTCTGGCCAGGGTTGTAGTTTAGCCAATTGAACATGAAAAAATAAGGGACTTAAAGGAAACGGGGATGTTTTCAAAAGAATGATTGCAATGATTTAATATGGCATTTATTTAGATTATGGGGGCGAGACTTAAGGGTATTTTGAAACAGAGAAAAAGATGAAAGTATAAATTGATTATAGATTACTCCATGACTCAGCTGCTAAAGAACCTGCCTGCAAATGCAGGAGCCACAAGAGATGAGGGTTTGATCCCTGGGTCAGGAAAATCCCCTGGAGAAGGAAACGGCAACCTACTTTAGTACTCTTGTCTGGAAAATTCCATGGACAGAGCAGCCTGGCAAGCTACCCTGTGTCCATGGGGTCACAAAGAGTCAGACATGACTGAGTGTATGCACAGGCATACATGGTAGGTTAGGAAGGTTGTTGTAATGGGAGTGACACATTTAGTGAGCTAGAAACAGAAGGTGTTAATTAGATAGTGGTATACTTGAAACTTAGATTAATTTAAGGAGGCAGTGGTTGTTATTGATTGTGAAAAGACCTGTGAATAGAGCTGTGATTGAGTGTCTGAAGTATAGTGGAATATAAGATTATTTGACTCTGGAACAGATCAAGAAAATGAGGAGCAATACACATGTAAATGCCAAGATAGCAAAAGCTGTTTTATATGCTGCTGGATCTATTATGTAAAGGTCTAAATAACTCTCAGGTCCATATTAGACACTGAAAAATGTTTATTGAAAGAAATTAATGTAATGAATGATAAAAGATATTAATGTGCCAACTTTAAGTACATTCAGTTGTTTAATATTTCATTTTATAAATGGTGTCTTAGTTCATTTGGGCAGACTGGTGGCTTATAAACAACAGAAATTTCTTGCAGTCTTGGAGGCTAGAAGTCTGAGATCAGGATGCCAGCATGGCTGAGTGAAGGACTCCTTCAGGTCTTGGTATGGGATACAGAGGGGCTCTTTAGGATCTCTTTTCAAGGTCATGAATCTTATTCACAAGGGCTCCACCCTCTAAACTTAATCACCTTCCAAGGCCCCACCTCCTGATACCACCACACTGGGCGTGGGATTTCAACATACAAATTTGGGGAGAATATAAACACAAAAGTTAAGGTACAGTGTCAGTCGCTCAGTTGTGTCCAACTCTTTTTGGCACCATGGACTATGTAGTCCATGGAGTTCTCTAGGTCAGAATACTGGAGTGGGTAACTTTTCCCTTCTCCAGGGGATTGTCCCAATCCAGGGATTGAACCCAGAAAGACCCTAGCAAATGGGAATCATAGGAATAAAACTGGTATGCTACCTTTATCAGTGATGTTTCCTTACTTATATTTTAGAAAAAAGCAAACATACTATTTTGTTATTCTTGCGTGAGATGCATATGGCTTTTCTGGACATTTTTATACATTTCCAAAAAAATGAATGCAATTTTAAAAAGCACAAAGGAAATAGAATGAAATACCTAAAGTGGGGATAACTGAATTTTGCACATAGTAGTAGAGAACTATATTTCTATACCAAGACAAAATTTTGGTCTTTAAAAAATAAACCATGACAATTAGATTAATGCTGAAATGTAGCAGTGAAGATTCAGAATCTAAAGACTTGAAAGAATTCACATGCAAAATGAGGACTTTGCCCAGAGTAACCACAGATTAATATGAAACAGTCACTATAAGAAGAACTGAATTAATTAGCTAATAAGTCAAGTACTTAAAGAAATTTCAGTCTCAAAATGTAGCAGAAAATCAGAAGAGATATTTTAAGAGATAAATTGAAAAGGAATTTGCAGTATCTTAAAACTGTCAAGGTAGTTTGGAGGAAGGGTTAATGAAAATCTTTTTAATTCATTCTATAATACTGACATAAGAACCAGAGAAGCATAACAAAAAGAAAGGAAAAATAAAGAACTTTCAACAAATGTTGCTTTTGTACATGAAAACATTAATTTTTATCACAAATTCAGTATCATTAAATAAAACCCAGGTTCACCAGGAGACACAGCAATAATTTCAAATAACTGCAAACTGAGTCTACCATGAGATTGATCCTAAGCCAGAAATTGTAATGCTACTGGTAAAAGTTTAAGGAGGAGAATGGCTTTTTGGGGTTCCTATGGCTACTCTAAGGTCCTATGATTAATGTCCATAGAAAATCAAATCAACCTGATATAGTCAGGATGTCTAAGGACCCAAATACTTAAGGAATTAAGGTTTCTCTCATTCAACCAGGCAAGAAACTACATCCAGCTGAAGCAATTGTTTAGGGCAAAGAGAACACCAAGTGGTTCGGGAAACGGGAGTAAAAATTGCCAATAGTGATCCACAACTAATATATTTCTATAGCACTTAGATATCATCCAGTATGAATTGAGGTCTGTAATAGTTATGGGTGTTCATTGGAAGGACTGATGTTGAAGTTGAAACTCCAATATTTTGGCCACCTGATACAAAGAGCTGACTCATTTGAAAAGACCCTGATGCTGGGAAAGATTGAAGGGGACGACAGGAGGAGAAGGGGACAAGAGAGGATGAGATAAGTTAGATGGCATCACAGACTCAATGGACATGAGTTTGGGTAAACTCCGGGAGTTGGTAATGGACAGGGAGTCCTGACATGCTGAGGTTCATGGGGTCACAAAGAGTCGGACATGACTGAGTGACTGAACTGAATAGTTATGACTGTTTCTTTATTTCAACAATGGATATATCTGTTTATGCTTTAAATATTTTCCTTCCCATCTCCCATTCTGTTATCAACAAATATAAAATATGATAATAGTAGCTAACCTTATATCTCAATGTTTAGGTTACAGAAAAGAGAAAGTGTGATTCATCCTGAACAGGAATGAGTACCAAAGACTTTGTAAGGACTTCATAAATTTTCTTTGAAAGATGGTTAGTATATTTTCAGTTGTACAGGGGTAGTTGAATCACATTTGGAAGAAGCATGAATTTAGAACTTACTTGTGGTTAATAGGGATGAATATGGATTCCAAATTATCAAGAGATGAACCTTGATAACCTTCTAACTCTGTCAAATTAGGTAAGCTGGTACAATGTTTCTCAGAATCTCTAGACTAAGTTTGGCCATAAAAGAAAATTGTGCATACAATTTAGAAGGAATAGCTAGCTAGAGGCTTAGGTGTTCCATGTAAAATAAAGCAAATTAGAGCTCGTATATGGTGTCTTGAATCTGCTGAGTCACTCACTCACCTTGTCTTGAAGCAGTAACTGGGCTTCTATATCCTCTACTTTTTTTTTGTCTGGTAACTCCTCCTTTAGCTCCTTTGGGCCAGATATGTGTTCAAACCCTTGACAGATAACACTGGCCTCTTCTGCAAACCATCTGTATCACTGGGGTTGAATAATTAGAGATGCTGAAAGGTTAATGTGGCTTTTAGCTCATCCACATAGGTTCCAGGTCATTCTCACAAGCTCCACTTTGCCCTTGCTCACTGTCACACTGTGTCCATATATCCTTATATATCACTTGCCTTTATTTCTAACCCAGCACCAGACACAGAAGCTACAGATGTCAATGAACTGTTTAACCACTCCTAAAATTGCATAAAGAAATCTTTACAATAATTTGTTATATACCATTATTAATGGCCCATCTCTAATTCATTTCTGATACAAATGCATACAAAATTGAGCAGGCTTTCTCAAACTGCCTTTTTCTTTTTGAGGGAATCTGATTTAAATCTGTAAAGAATCTCTCTAGGAATGTTCCAGATTGTTTAGTCATTTTGTCATATATAATAAGAAAATCTTTTTTAGAAAAGCATTTTATTTTAAAGTGAACATTTTCTCTATCTAACTGAAGTTATGATGTTTAATTTACTATATTATGTAACAATAGCTCAGTTGGTAAAGAATCCGCCTGCAATGCAGGAGACCCCGGTTCGATTCCTGGGTTGAGAAGATCCCCTGGAGAAGGGATAGGCTACCCACTCCAGTGTTCTTGGGCTTCCCTTGTGGCTCAAGCTGGTAAAGAATCTGCCTGTACTATGGGAGACCTGGGTTCGATCCCTGGGCTTGGATGATCCCTTGGAGAAGGGAAAAGCTAAGCACTCCAGTATTCTGGCCTGGAAAATTCCATGGACTGTATAGGCCATAGGGTTGCAAAGAGTTGGACACAACTGAGCAACTTTCACTTTACTTCACTTTATAAGAAAATCATTGATCCAGAAATTTTTTTTAAATGTCTTGGTAGATTTAGAGACAAAATACATAGTACTTGGTAGGTTGAAATTTATCAAGTTTAAGATAACTAAAATTTGATAAAATTTGTTTTCATAATTAATTGACAATTCTATTTTCCTAATTTTATTCTAAATAAAATTTAATAATTCATAATTAATACATAGGCTTCATTTATAATCCTTTAAATCAAATGTTTACTAACAATTGTTGCTTGAAAGGATATACATTTTCAAGACCTTTATACTTTGAGGTAGTTTGAGTTGTATCACTTTTAAACTGCAAACTCTTTTTCCTTTTAAATCAATAGATAGCTACCTGAAGTACTATTTTTGCAGGTTTTTCACAAGCCCATCTACTATTTTGATATAGTTTATATATAAACTATATATAAAACTATAAACTATATATATATATATATATATCTCCTGTATTCTGATTTGGTAAAATATATTGGAAATGACATTAAATATCTCTTGTGTTTTTATAAATACAAGATGCGAAAACATACAGTAATCTCATTGACTCTAAAGTTAATTGTCATATGGTGATAATAACTAAATTTTTTGACTGTTGCATAAAGAACACAGCCCCCACCCACCCTTCACTTTTTCATAAACTTGAAAGTGGCATGTCTAAATTTTTATGTATATTTAAAAGCACATATGAGCTTGTTTCCTACTGTGTAGTTTTATTTAAATCTTAGTATTTTTGATTCTTTAGTCTTTAATGATGTTTGTGACTAAGAGTAAAGCCAAATTAAAATAAGCAACTTCTCAAAATACTTAAATACAAATTAAATGGTATGATACCTAGGATTTGCTTCAAAATAGTGTGACGTAGAAGAAAGGTTGTGAGGTAAAAGAAAGACTGAGGGCAAGAGGAGAAGGGGGTGACAGAGGATGAGATGGCTGGATAGCATCACTGCCTCAGTGGACATAAGTTTGCCCAAACTCTGGGAGATAATGAAGAACAGGAAAGCCTGGTGAGCTGCAGTCCTTGGCATTGCAAAGAGTTGGATTTGACTTAGCGACTGAACAAGAAGAAAGGAGCATAGCTAAAGAAGAAAGTGTAGATGAAACAATATCAGTCAAGTTTTGATAAATGTAGAAGCCTCTTTACAAGGTCACTTATAGCTTCAGGATGGGAGTTGGTTACCAGGAAGAGCAAACACATGATTAGTAGGTTGGAACTTTGAGCTTGCACAAATTCCAAGGTAGGGAGTGTGGTTAGAATTTGAGTTAAAAAAGCTGGTCATTGATTTAATCAATCATGCCTACATGATGAAATCCCAAATAATTCTCTGTATACCTGAGCCAATAGAACTTCCTGATAAACAATGTTGATGGGCCAGAAGGGTAGCCCTTCCTGATTTTTGATGAGAGGGCATAGAAGCTCTGTGTTCCCTCTGTGAATCATTATAGCAGTTAATTGAACCTCAGGAGATTGTAGCCAGTTCTTCAGAAGAGGTATAGCCCAAGGATAGCCCTCAAGACTTGACCTCTAAAGTGATAGCAGTCTTTGGAGGACTTTTTTTTTTGACCTGTGGGATCTAATTCAGGTTGTTATTGTTCAGATTTAACTATAGTACACCCAGTTGGGCAGACCAGTTGGAATAAACATAACTGTTTGAATAATGTTTACATTTATTTTGACATAAATTTTTCTTTGATATAGCCTTTTATTCCTCCATTGTTTATATTCTGTAAATCAAACTGGTGTTAGAAACACCAAAATGATTATATTTCCTAAACACACACACACTTATCTTTTTATCAGTGCTCATGACACCATCTTTGTCTAGAATGTCTTTCTTACATCACATAAGTATTGTCCAGTATGATTGACTGATTCCTTTGTACTCAGTTTAGTAATAACTTCTCCAGGGTGCTTTCTCAGCTATCATACACCAACCCCTTCCCACTCCAATACCCACACCAACTGCTGAAAATGTTGAAATAAGGTATCTGTTTTTAGGATGTTTATCAAACCTTGTGTATACCTCTATTACTGTACTTCTACATCATTTGATAATGGCCATCCTTAAGAATATGATTTTATTTTTCTGTTTTGGGTTGTATCTCCAAGACCTAGCTCAATGGTTGCAACAAAGTATGGGCAATAAATATTTGTTGTGGGAATCATCTGAATGAAATGAATGCATTTGTATATGTCTTTCATAATGTGCTTTCATTGTTCTCTAGATCTAAGCTTATCATAGGATTTAGTCTATAGGAAGTTATTTTATAACTTAACTAACTTTAAGCTTTTCTATTATATGGGGAACATTGCCTTGTTATGCTTTATATAAATTTCCTTCATGTTCAGATTAATCTATTCCAGCTACTTTGTGTACATTTTCTCAATTTGAAATGTCTTTGTACATTTTCAAATAAATATTTAGTAATTACTATGTGATTTGGAAATCTGAAGTCTAAATGATAACAAATATTAATTTTGACAATATGTATTACTAACAAAGTTAGATCTTAAGCTTGAAGATTATACAAATGTCTTATTTATCATTTGAGGTTATCTACTGTTGAGCAGTTATATTCCTAATTATTCTATTAGAGTGCATCTTTGTTACACTGATTTTTTTTTTCTCTACAGTGTATGTAAAGCAGGCTAGGTTTGGTCCAACAAATATTAGGACTGTGTCTCTATAATGTCACATGTTTAGATAATGAGTGAAAATTCCAATTAGTCTAAATGCATAATCTGTGTGTAATTAAAAAAATTGAAACAAGAAATTTGTTTTTTTTTCCACCACTTAAATTTGCAACTAAGATTATGTAGGCCTCTGGACTCACTGTAAGACAGTTGAGAATAGTTATCTGCATCTTACAGGAGAAATTTCTGTAAGTACTCTTGTCATCAAAAACTTTTCCAATCTTGTATACAGAGAATGGAAAAAAATACATTTTTATCTCTATATACCATTTTACTTTCCCTGGAAGAAACACAAGCTGGAATCAGATTGCTGGGAGAAATACTAATAACCTCAGATATGCAGATGACACCACCCTTATGGCAGAAAGTGAAGAGGAACTCAAAAGCCTCTTGATGAAAGTGAAAGTAGAGAGTGAAAAAGGTGGCTTAAAGCTCAACATTCAGAAAATGAAGATCATGGCATCTGGTCCCATCATTTCATGGGAAATAGATGGGGAAACAGTGGAAACAGTGGCTGACTTTATTTTTGTGGGCTCCAAAATCACTGCAGATGGTGACTGCAGCCATGAAATTAAAAGACGCTTACTCCTTGGAAGGAAAGTTATGACCAACCTAGATAGCATATTGAAAAGCAGAGACATTACTTTGCCAACAAAGGTCCGTCTAGTCAAGGCTAGGGTTTCTCCAGTGATCATGTATGGATGTGAGAGTTGGACTGTGAAGAAAGCTGAGCGCCGAAGAATTGATGCTTTTCAACTGTGGTGTTGGAGAAGACTCTTGAGAGTCCCTTGGACTGCAAGGAGATCCAACCACTCCATTCTGAAGGAGATCAGCCCTGGGATTTCTTGGGAAGGAATGATGCTAAAGCTGAGACTCCAGTACTTTGGCCACCTCATGCGAAGAGTTGACTCATTGGAAAAGACTCTGATGCTGGGAGGGATTGGGGGCAGGAAGAGAAGGGGACGACAGAGGATGAGGTGGCTGGATGGCATCACTGACTCGATGGGCGTGAGTCTGAGTGAACTCTGGGAGTTGGTGATGGACAGGGAGGCCTAGTGTGCTGCAATTCATGGGGTCACAAAGAGTCAGACACGACTGAGCGACTGAACTGAACTGAAGCTATTTCTTTGTAATTATGTAGACATGGATTAAATTTGTTTATGCATGAGATTCTCCTTTCCATCCAGGTTACTGTGTCCACTTACAGGTATTATTACTGTTGAAAAGTTAAAATAATGTATAATTTCTATCTTAAAAGACAAATGTTTCAGCAGCTGCAAAAAACATGCCCTGCTCAGGACCCTGCAGAAATGTTATCATTCAACAATATTTCTGAATAAATAAATAGGGTGAGATTCACTCCATATTACTAAATATTGCCTGGAAATTATCACCAGATCCATTCCATCTATCTATTCCCACATGTTCTTGTTGTTTAGTCACCAAGTCATGTCCGACTCCTTGCGACCCCATGGACTACAGCATATCAGGCCTCCCTGATCCTCACCATCTCCTGGAGTTTGCCCAAGAGTTTGCCAAGTTCATGTCCATTGAATTAGTGGTTCCAACCAACCATTTATAATTTACATTCTTACTATATGTATTACATGTCTAGATACTATTATATCTGATTTTAAAGTCCCAGTCAGTTCAGTCACTCAGTCATGTACAGCTCTTTGCGATCCCATGGACTGCAGCACACCAGGCTTCCCTGTCCTTCACCAACTCCCAGAGCTTGCTCAAACTCATGTGCATCAGGTCGGTGATGCTATCCAACCATTTCATCCTGTCATCCCCTTTTCCTCCTGCCTTCAGTCTTTCCCAGCATCAGAGTCTTTTCTAATGAGTCAGCTCTTGGCATCAGGTGGCCAAAGTATTGAAGCTTCAGCATCAGTCCTTCCAATGAATATTCAGAACGGATTTCCTTTAGGAGAGATGCTTGGATCTCCTTGAAGTCCAAGAGACTCTCAAGAGTCTTCTCCAACATCACAGTTCAATAGCATCAATTCTTTGGCACTCAGTTTTCTTTATGGTCCAACTTTTACATCCATGCATGACTACTGGAAAAATCATAGCGTTCATTATATGGACCTTTGTTGGCAAAATAATGTCAGCTTTTTAATACACTGTCTAGGTTTGTCATAGCTTTTCTTCCAAGGAGCAAGCGTCTTACTTTCATGGCTGTAGTCACCATCTGCAGTGATTTTGGAGCCCAAGAAGATAAAGTCTGTCACTGTTTGCATTGTTTCCCCATCTATTTGCCACGAAGTGATGGGACCAGTTGCCATGATCTTAGTTTTTTGAATGTTGAATTTTAAGCCAGCTTTTTCATTCTCCTCTTTCACCTGAAGTCCCAACCACCTTAAATATTGAGCTTAAGTCACATCTATTATTGATGCCTCTGGGTTAAAATTAATTTCTCTTATCTTTAGTACTAATGCATAGTATACTACAAAGTAATACTTTCTTGCCCTCTAACTTTAATCTGTGTAAACTATGCCCATCTAGTTAGACACAAAGCTCTTTCAGATCACCAAGAAGGTCTTACTTTTCTGTACTATTTTCCTATTTCAACCAGCAACCCCAAAAATATAGTGCCAAACACTGAGTGGGTATACTATACATACATGACAGAGTGGGTATACTATACATACATGACTAATTGATTAATAGAATGACTAAACTGTCACTCAATGTGACCTTTTTTAAGAAACTTTCTAACATGAAAAGAAAGCCTTAGGCCAATATATTTAAAAATTTTGCAAAATAATGTATTTTCTTTTGTGGATTTAGCTTTATTTGTATTTAAGTGATTGCCTATATTTGACTATATCAATTTAATAAGGGAGGAGACAAGAGGCACAGAGAGACCAACAATATGAATATCACTGCTGTAGAGTTAGGTCTGAAACAAATAAGCCTGTATTCTTATCTCTCTTAGATGTCAGCTCTTTTTTCTTGAGCAAATTACCTAAGTTGTGTGTCTTATGATTTCATCCATATAATGGTAATTTGTAAATACTTCATATTTTTATAGAAAATAAATGGATAAATGTGAAATAGATGAAGAGTGTGTATATATACACATATAATGATATATATCACAATATACAATGTAAGCTTTAGTATCAGATCAGATCAGTCGCTCAGTCATGTCTGACTCTTTGCGACCCCATGAATCGCAGCACACCAGGCCTATACATATAGACATATATAGTTCATAACTTACTGTATAGTGTGATCACCATAGTATTATATCATTCTTAGACACACTTTCAAAACTAGTTAAGTTGTTTTGGGGATCTAGTTAAAGAAGATACCAAGTCAACCTCTGGGGAAGAACTCACTGACATAGAAATGTAGTTATAATATTTAGTATGAGCTAGTAAAAATCATCAAGTTTAGGAGAAGGAAAATTGGAGCACCAAAGAGCATGTGTCATTTAGCTCACAGCCTGCAGGGATTGCTGCCTGAATCCTAGGAGAAAATGTCACTAAAATATATGTGTGACATTTAGAGGAAAAGGCAACCTGGTCCTGTAGCCTATGTCAGGGAGCATAATGAGGATTATTGTTGGCAAATGATGACATAGATACAACCACTTAAGTCTTACCAGCTGCTCCTCATTCTGGATGTATCTTATTTGTTTTCTAGGCACTAATTCAAGAGGTAAATGAGTTTTGCTGTGGTTCAGAGATTTGTGGTTTGGGGGTATTTTTCTAGTGTTTTGGTAGTATTAACAGCATCCTGCCATCCATAGCAACAGCTATGTATGCTGGGAAACAGATCACTAAAATGCTTTATGATCTGCCCCAAATTTTTAAATAGCAGAATAGAAATAAAACCTAGGCTATTCTGATCCATTGCTGTTTGTCCTGTACTTGGCTGCCATCTTTACACAGATTTTCATAGCTTACTGATCCTCAGAGTCACTTGAAAGATATTTTAAAAATCCATAATATTGAGTCATTGAAAATTTGACCCAGTATGTTGGTGGAGAGTCCAGAAAGCATAACTCTTTAGGTGTCCTTTCTGAATCTGAAACAGCCAGCTTTGGAAACCACTGACCTAGAATATGAATGATTCTTTTTTAAAACTTTCATTATTCATTCAGCTTTGGAATCAGCTAGTCTCGGTAAGTATCCTAGTTCAGCCATGTAATTAGCTGTCTGGGGGAGCTTTTCAGAACCTCATGCTACTCTTCCTTGATTAAACCTACTTAGAAAGTGTTGTGAAGATTACAAATAATATGATATGGCCTATTACAGGTACTCAACAAATGACATCTGTTAAAAGATGAATAATGATGACCTAATAAAACTGCCCCAGCATGTTATAGATGATAATTTATACAGCTTTTAAAATCATTAATGATTTGTAAATGTACCATATGCAGTAACATATTTTCTCCTAACATTTTTTATGTAATTAGGTAAGTGTCATTGCAACCACAACAAATTCTAAAAACTTAGCATTAAAATTAATGAAATTTTACTGAACTGAATTCTATGTTATAAAAGTAAATTATCGTATATATAAAATAATTATCACAGCAAACTAGTTTGTTGAATTACATACCATTTACTATTTTAATTCTAAGAACAGCCTATCTAGTGTTTTTATAGTGCCTTGATTTTTTTGGGTGGTTGTTAGATAGTTGTGTTTGTATTGGTACTTAGAAAATTAAATCCAAGTATTTTTAGGAATAGGTAAGTTGAATTTTTGAGTTGTCCAGTTGATTTTCCCAGTCTTTAGGATTTTGAGAAGTCATAAAAATTAAGTGGCTTGGATTCTCAGCATAAAGCTATTTTATTTTATTCTATTCTTTCTGTGGTATCTAATTTAGCCCCAGATTCACAATTTTACCACTCACCTTTTAAAATATTCCATTTGAGAAATATTATTAATGAAGTTCAGAGATTAATTATATAAAAAGTTGATAAGACTTAAGCCAGTTGTATATCTTCCTGTAAACCAATATAACGGAGAAGGCAATGGCACCCCACTCCAGTACTCTTGTGTGGAAAATCCCATGGACGGAGGAGCCTGGTGGGCTGCAGTCCATGGGGTCGCTGAAGGTCGGACATGACTGAGTGACTTCCCTTTCACTTTTCATTTTCATGCATTGGAGAAGGAAATGGCAACCCACTCCAGTGTTCTTGCCTGGAGAATCCCAGGGACAGCGGAGCCTGGTGGACTGCCATCTATGGGGTCGCACAGGGTCGGACACAACAGAAGCAACTTAGCAGCAGCAGTAGCAAACCAATATAAAGAAAAAAGCAGTAGATCTTTATGATATTGGAGTCTTCTGTTATTTTTGAACGTATTTATAGAAATCCATGCATTGAATACTTCTTACACATGCACACATGTGAGAAAATATTTTCTACTGATGGTATAGATTCTATTGCTTTGTCACTGCAATCAACTTAAATCATTCATAGAGATATCATAAAGTGGCCTTTTTGTTTTTTTATAAATATATATATATATATATGTACAAGCATATATATTTTAATATAGAAACAGTGACATAAATGTTTTGGTGTTGTTTCTGAAGCCACAAATGAATATTTTTGTTACTTTTGAAATTTAAGAGTTTAAAGGAAAAATTCTTTACTAAAGAGAATTTAAATATTTTCAATTTTTTATAGTCCTAATTGGTAATGTTCTTGACCAAGATTTAAAATGTAATCAATGTTAGTATTCAGCAGGATTTTGAGAATCAGCAGATATTATCCTAATATCAAAATTTAGGAACCCATTCTACTACAAAGACTCCAAAATGCAATAAATCATGTATTTGAGAGCTGTCATTAAATTTGTATAAAATAGCAATAAAAAAGTAATTGTGATTAGAATACATATGCTGAATTTGCTTGACATTCAAATTATGTAAGGATAATGTTTCTAATCATACATGGAAACATGGAAGTTGAAAGAAGACAAAATGTAATCTCTGTATTCAAGATGCTTTGAATCAATTATAGAAGCTAGTACCTAATTTAATAGAAAATCCAATAAATTATTACTGTGCTACATGTACAAATCAAGTTGATTATAGGAGATGGAAACATTCATTTTGATTAGGGACTAGAAGAAATGACAGATGTGAATTCAAACTTAGAAGATAATAGGTTTCAAGTAGGTAGAGAAGGCAGGAAGAGTTTTAGAAAAGACACAGTTTTAGAAAGTGCTATATGCACATCTTGTCAGAGAATGGCAGATTGGTATCTGGTTGAAGTATAAGACATTTCTGGGTATAAAAATAAGAGAGAGAAAGATATAGTGACTTAATCCAGAAAGGCCTGTATGTAAATTTAAGGACCTTGGTTTTTAAGTCTTACTAAACAATTATGGAAAATAATAATGGTTTAAACTGAGTATTAGGATAACAACTAAACACAGTATGCAGAATATATAATAAAAAGGCTGGATTTTGAGCAATTACACTACTGCTAGGCAAGGGGTTTATAAAATCTTAAATGGGCAATAGAGTAGTGTGGACATAAATGAATAAGGAGATATTACAAAATAATTTAGTGACTTATCTAAGGTAAGGGTTAAAAAAGAGAGGTAACTATGAGATTTAGTCTTAACTGGTTGAGAGGATATTACAACTCAAAATGCTAATTTGTAGCAATCAAAATCAGTTTAGGAAATGTATAAAAATATGTGGTTTTCTAATTTTCATGAAGAGATCTCTAGTCTTTCCCATTCTGTTGTTTTCCTATATTTCTTTGCACTGATCACTGAGGTAGGCTTTCTTATCTCTTCTTGCTATTCTTTGGAACTCTGCATTCAGATGCTTATAACTTTCCTTTTCTCCTTTGCTTTTTGCTTCTCTTCTTTTCACAGCTATTTGTAAGGCCTCCCCAGACAGCCATTTTGCTTTTTTGCATTTCTTTTCCATGGGGATGGTCTTGATCCCTGTCTCCTGTACAATGTCATGAACCTCTGTCCGTAGTTCATCAGGCACTCTGTCTATCAGATCTAGTCCATTAAATCTATTTCTCACTTCCACTGTATAATCATAAGGTATTTGATTTAGGTCATACCTGAATGGTCTAGTAGTTTTCCCTACTTTCT
>NW_011494919.1:9059500-9060079 GCF_000754665.1 Bison bison bison | reverse complement strand
TGCTAGTAAAGTAATGCTCAAAATTCTCCAAGCCAGGCTTCAGCAACATGTGAACCGTGAACTTCCAGATATTCAAGCTGGATATAGAAAAGGCAGAGGAACCAGAGATCAATTTGCCAACATCAGCTGGATCATCGAAAAAGCAAGAGAGTTCCAGAAAAACCTCTATTTCTGCTTTATTGACTATGTCAAAGCCTTTGACTATGTGGATCACAATAAACTGGAAAATTCTGAAAGAGATGGGAATACCAGACCTCTTGAGAAACCTATATGTAGGTCAGGAAGCAACGGTTAGAACTGGACATGGAACAACAGACTGGTTCCAAATAGGAAAAGGAGTATGTCAAGGCTGTATATTGTCACCCTGCTTATTTAACTTCTATGCAGAGTACCTCATGAGAAACGCTGGGCTGGAAGAACACAAGCTAGAATCGAGATTGCCAGGAGAAATATCAATCACCTCAGATATGAAGATGACACCACCCTTATGGCAGAAAGTGAAGAGGAACTAAAAAGCCTCTTGATGAAAGTGAAAGTGGAGAGTGAAAAAGTTGGCTTAAAGCTCAACATTCAGAAAAC
>NW_011494919.1:9055296-9058781 GCF_000754665.1 Bison bison bison | reverse complement strand
CCTAGATAGCATATTGAAAAGCAGAGACATTACTTTGCCAACAAAGGTCCATCTAGTCAAGGCTATGGTTTTTCCAGTGGTCATGTATGGATGTGAGAGTTGAACTGTGAAGAAAGTGAGCGCTGGAGAATTGATGCTTTTCAACTGTGGTGTTGGAGAAGACTCTTGAGAGTCCCTTGGACTGCAAGGATATCCAACCAGTCCAATATGCCATGCTGGTGTACTCAATATATACAATAAGATGGCTTTCACAACACCATCTTTCTGAAGGAGATCAGCCCTGGGATTTCTTTGAAAGGAATGATGCTAAAGCTGAAAGTCCAGTACTTTGGCCACCTCATGTGAAGGGTTGACTCATTGGAAAAGACTGATGCTGGGAGGGATTGGGGACAGGAGGAGAAGGGGACCCGTGAGTCTGAGTGAACTCTGGGAGTTGGTGATGGACAGGAAGGCCTGGTGTGCTGCAATTCAGGGGGTCGCAAAGTGTCGGACATGACTGAGTGACTGAACTGAACTGAACTGATGTGGTTTTCTAAAAATCTACCAACAATTGCTATATTTTAAAGACTTAATTTTATGAATTTTCTTTAGAAAATCAAAACCTGTATAAATTTTAACATCTTAGAGATCTAAGCACAATAGAAATGATTTTAATTAAAGAAAGTATATTTTCATGTAATAATACTACCTCATTGTGAAGGCTCGTAAATAGGATTTTGACATTTCCCCATGATAAAATTTACAAATTCTTATGGGTAATATTAGATGATATGATTCACATTGTTATGGTTAGAAACATTCTTATCCTAATACTTATTCAGTGGTTAATTTTTTAGGCCATTACTCTTTTAGGGAGTAATGGCCAGCTGTTGCAAAGATCCAACACTCTGGAAAAGACCCTGATGCTGGGAAAGATTGAGGGCAGGAGGAGAAAGGGGCAACAAAGGATGAAATGTTTGGATGGCATCCTTGACTCAGTGAAAACCAGTTTGAGCAAACTCCAGGAGCTAGTATGGACCGGGATGTGATCACAAAGCACCGGACATGACTGAGCTACTGAACAACAACCCTAACAGAAAATACAGAGTTATTTATGATATGTGTTATGGGTATGTACAAATATTTCAAAATTAGGAAAGTATTCATTCTATATTTGATTCAGACCAGAATTGCAATTCTTATGTTTGGATAATGATATGTGAGAATAAGAGCAATTCACAGTAAATCTCCAATGTCAACTGTACTTAATCTTGTTACACTAAAATTTAATCAAATAACAATATAAGCTAAATTTTCTTTGCTTCCGTATGGTATCTGACATGGATACCACAAAGATATCAAATGGACAAACCCTTTCAAGGTAAAAATAAAAGAAGTAGGAGCTGCTTAGTCAAAACTAATGTATAAACTCATGGATGATAAGTTTATGACTTCATTGAGTTATTTACCAATTCCTAAAACAAGTCATTTCAGTATATGAAATGCATGAACACATAAGTAAATACTGGTTTTTATGGCTCTATTAGTCATTTATTTTTATGCCTTTGTATAGTTTATTGACCTTTTTCTCTATATGCTTACAGGCTTTGTGTCATAAAGATATGAACTTAAAAGCAATGAGTAAAATGTGAGTTTACATGATTATGTTGGCCTTGAAAATTACTAATGAGAATAATTGTAAAGGAGTAACAAAAATGGTGAGTCCTAGTTTCCTAAAAATTACTATTATCCTTAGTTAACCTAAAAGATTTAGAAGACATCAGTATTTTTTAAGCTTTCATTGTGTATATTTGATTTACAATGTTATGTTTAAGATATACATCAAACTGCTTCAGTTTTATATTTATATATATACACACACATATATATACACATACATACATATACATATTATTTTAAATTATTTTACATACAGATTATTATAAGATATTGAATATTGTTCCCTGTGTTATACAGTAAACCCTTGTTGCTTATTTTATATTTAGTCATTTGTATCTGTTAATCCCATACCCTTTATTTATCCCTTCCTCCCCATTCCCTTTCCCCTTTGGTATTTGTAAGGTTTTTTTCTATGGGAAAAACATACTCTTTAAAGGTTTCTATTAGTAAAGTAAGAATCCAGTGCATTTGCAGTGTGTCTGGTTTTAACTAATATGTCCTCTGCTAGGCTTAGCTTTGAAAGCTAGAATAGGAAAAAAAGATTCAATTAATAGGCTAATTTAATTGGATTAAAAAGGCATCAGGTGGGAAAAATTCAGATGATCGAACTTAAAAGAATGGCATTATATACTATTTGCTAAGAGCCAATCACATATCAACAATGTACCAGGTCCTTAGAACATTTTTTCTAATCAATGCTATTATCAATATCATTTTATAGATGAGAAATCTGAGACTCGGCAAGATCATTAATTAATTAAAAATTACCTAGTTAGGACATGGAAAGTCAAGGTTTTAATGTAGAAATGTCTGACTCATTGCTGAATACTGGTTTTATGTGCATTTAAGTCAGTTTTCATCTATAATTTTGTGATTCTTATTCTAACAGGTGGGATGTCTGTTGATTGTGCCCAGCATTTCCTTCTATTTTTGAATCTCAGCTAATTATGCAGCAAGTATAATAATATCACTTTCATATGACAAATTAAATTTAGAATCAGTGCCCCCACATTTAAGTTAATCAATTGTCAAAGTAAGATCTTCCTCTGTTGCCTTTCTATTTAATCCTGAAAAGAATTAAAGTGAATAGCTCAGTTCTTACACTATTAACAATAACTTGAACCTTAAAGATTTTACATTTCAAGGTCTTCATCATTTTATCTTCTCAGCCATTAGTTTTACATTTTAAAAAGATGAATATGAACTAGGTCACCTACACAACTGTATAAGTTTTTTTTTTTTTAATTTTATTTAATTTTTAAACTTTACATAATTGTATTAGTTTTACCAAATATCAAAATGAATCCACCACAGGTATACATGTGTTCCCCATCCTGAACCCTCCTCCCTCCTCCCTCCCCATACCATCCCTCTGGGTCGTCCCAGTGCACTAGCCCCAAGCATCCAGTATCCTGCATCCAACCTGGACTGGCATCTCATTTCATACATGATATTTTACATGTTTCAATGCCATTCTCCCAAATATTCCCACCCTCTCCCTCTCCCACAGAGTCCATAAGACTGTTCTATACATCACTGTCTCTTTTGCTGTCTTGTACACAGGGTTATTGTTACCATCTTTCTAAATTCCATATATATGCGTTAGTATACTGTATTGGTGTTTTTCCTTCTGGCTTACTTCACTCTGTATAATAGGCTCCAGTTTCATCCACCTCATTAGAACTGATTAAAATGTATTCTTTTTAATGGCTGAGTAATACTCCATTGTGTATATGTACCACAGCTTGCTTATCCACTCATCTGCTGATGGACATCTAGGTTGCTTCCATGTCCTGGCTACTATAAACAGTGCTGTGATGAACATT
>NW_011494919.1:9024083-9053932 GCF_000754665.1 Bison bison bison | reverse complement strand
TCACCATTGAGGATAATGTTTGCTGTGGGTTTGTCATATATAGCTTTTATTATGTTGAGGTATGTTCCTTCTATTCCTGCTTTCTGGAGAGTTTTTATCATAAATGGATGTTGAATTTTGACAAAGGCTTTCTCTGCATCTATTGAGATAATCATATGGTTTTTATTTTTCAATTTGTTAATGCGGTGTATTACATTGATTGATTTGTGGATATTGAAGAATCCTTGCATCCCTGGGATAAAGCCCACTTGGTCATGGTGTATGATCTTTTTAATGTGTTGTTGGATTCTGATTGCTAGAATTTTGTTAAGGATTTTTGCATCTATGTTCATCAGTGATATTGGCCTGTAGTTTTCTTTTTTTGTGGGATCTCTGTCAGGTTTTGGTATTAGGGTGATGGTGGCCTCATAGAATGAGTTTGGAAGTTTACCTTCCTCTGCAATTTTCTGGAAGAGTTGGAGCAGGATAGGTGTTATATTTCAGCCTATGTTCTTTTCTGGGTATTCATTCTTGACTGTCACTGGTTATTGGTTGGCATGATTTTAAAACATTTAACACACATTAAGAACCCTAAAAAGGCCTGTGCATGCTAAAATACTATACCTGTAACTTCATATTTTCAAGTACCTACTTTGTACTTATCTGGCTATTTGATTTATCTTTGATGCATCTCACCATTTATAAAATTTGGAAATTGATTTGTCTATTAAATTTCTAAAGGAGGTAAAAGTAGCTCACCATTTTTCTTCAACTCAAAAGTGTTAGATCTACATTAAGATCATTTTCCATTTCTCTTGGGTCTTTTTAAATTGTGTTCTAAGGTGAGAACAATGAATTATCTGACATAAAAAGGTTTTACCTGCACTGCCAGCCTTCCAGAGCATGATAAAAGCATCTTCCACAGTTTTTATGCAACCTGTAACGACTGCAGAGCCAGGTAACTGTGACAGACAAGAACCAGACATCACCTTTATTTCAAAGATCACACAAAACAGTAGTGAATCACGAGAAGGGAGGAAGTGAAGGATGAGAACTTCAATTCACTTCATTTTGAAGGGACATGGCTTACACCTGTCTTTCTACATTTGTGGGGCTGGGGAGGGAGTGGAAAATTGGCAAGCTTGCAGTAAACCAGACTTTCTAAAAGGTAAAATGGTTCAAAGGATTACTGGAAACAGTGAATCTTACCATATTAAATGGGTCAAGGATGAGCCTTGAAAACATAAAATTAAGTGAAACAAGCCAAATAAATAAAAGGCCACCTATTATATAATTCCACATATATAGAATGACTGCAATAGGCAAATCTATAAAAATAAATGGCTTAAGTGTTGCCAGGGAGACAGTAGGGCGGGGCTGCCAATGTATACAGGTTTCTTTAGGGGTAATGACATTTTTTCTAGAAATAAATAGTGATGGAGGTTACAAAACTTTAGTAAATGCAGAAGAATTGTATAAATTGTATACTTTGAAAGTCTGAGCATTGCAATATGTAAATTACTTTTTTTTCCCCAAAAAATGGCTTAACACACATTTCTGAAGATGTTAGAAACCAAAAATCTGGATAAAAAAAAAAAAATATATATATATATATATGTATGTGTGCCCTCCTCCAGGGGAGTTTCCTGACCCAGGGATTGAACCAGCATCTCTTACATTTCCTTCATTGACAGGTGAGTTCACACACACACACATATTTGACTAAATGCTAGGTAGTCTAAATTTTTAATAAGCCCACATATTTTGAAGATGATAATTATTTTCAGACACTTGAAATACCCCTTGTGCTTAGTCGCTCAGTAATGTCCAACTCTTTGTGATCCCATGAACTGAAGCCTGCCAGGCTCCTCTGTGCATGGGGCTTCTCCAGGCAAGAGTTCAGGAGTGGGTCCCTATGCCCTCCTTCAGGGTGAAATACACCTTAAGTGAATGTAAAGTAAATTACATCTAATCCTTGAGCAACATGGAGGGTGATCCATATATAACTTATGTTAATAGTTGATCTTCAGTATATGGGATTCCTCTGTATGTATACACAGACCATGTATACTAATGAAAAACTATCTGGGTATATACGTGGACCAGCCCAGTTCATACCCACGTTGTTCAGGTGTCAACTTTATGTCAGAAAATAGGAAAGGCAAGAAGTTTTCAAACATATTTCTTTTTATAGTGACCATGGTATTTGAAATGCAGGAGTCCCTAAACTCTAGAAGTATTGGACAAGTATCTAGAAGTACTGAAGAATTTGCCTTTATAAGACAGATGTATAAAATAGTCAGGAGATATTAAAAAAGAAGAGCAAAATGGACCCGTGTCAAATGTTAGTATTTATATTATTCAAGTTTTAGTTTCTAGTATAGATATATACTTCAAGGTTTTAATATTTACCCTAAAGAAGAAAATTCTGTGATTAAAAGAATTTAACTTCTTTTCTTTCTCTGTCACTTTTAGAGATAGGTAATATAAGAAGCTTTGTTTTTTATAAAAATGGCACATTGAAATTGTTTTGAAAATAAAACTATTCACTTTATATGCTAATATTATAGCAAGATGTGCTTTAGTTAAGTATGCTTATTGAAAAGCAATTGTTTCTAGCTTATTAAAAATTTATTTCTTCCCCTTATACATATTCAAAACATCTAAAAGCACAGTAAATTTTTGGCAGTGTAGAACTCGGGCCAAAAATGTGTATTACTTATACAAATTCCTGCTTTATATATTTCTTAGAAGAGATCAATTCAAACACAGCATCTTATTTTTTGTACCTGGATAGTACACAAGTTGGAGAAGGAAATGGCAACCCACTGGAGAATCCCAGTGACGGGGGAGCCTGGTGGGCTGCCGTCTATGGGGTCGTACCGAGTCAGACATGACTGAAGTGACTTAGCAGTACACAAGTTGAATTGCATATAAAAATAAATGTTTTAAATTTTGATTTGCAATTATTTTTATTTGCTTAATTATCTCTTTAACAATTTAAAGTGGAAATGGGATTCAGTATCATGCAGTTAACATTTTAAAACTCATAGTGAAATAAGTAAAGGGAGAAACCTCAAAGGAGAGTAACAGAAAGAATAAGACTTTTTACTTTGAAAATATGAACATGGATTTAGGTACCGTTTACTGAGTATGTATTAAACCCTCACACCATACACAAAAATAAAGTCAAAATGGCTTAAAGACTTAAATGACACCATAAGACTCTTAGAAGAGAACAGAGCAAAACATTCTCTGACATAAATTGCACCACTCTTTTCTTAGATTTCCCAAGGCAATAGAAATAAAAGCAAAAATAAACAATGGGACCTAATCAACTTACAACCTTTTAGATAGCAGAGGAAACCAAAAACAAAACAAACAAAAGACAACCTGCGATGTGACCAACAAGGGCATAATTTCCAAAATATACAAACATCTCATACAACTCAACAACAAAAACAACCCAATCAAAAAATGGGCAGAAGATCTAAGTAGACAATTGTCCAAAGAAGACATACAGATGGCCAAGAGATACATGAAAAGATGCTCAATATCACTAATCGTTGGAGAAATGCAACTCAAAACTACAAACAAGTAGCACCTCACACCAGCAGAATGACCATAATTTAAAAAGTCTACAAATAATAAATGCTGGAGATGGTTTGGAGAAAGGGGAACTCTTCTGTATTGTTGGTGGGAATGTAAATTGGTACAGTCACTGTGGAAAATAGTATGGAGGCTCCTTAAAAAAAAAACTAAAACTAGAGCTTACCATATGATCTAGCAAACCCATTCCTAGGCATATATCTGAAGAACACTCCCAAAACACACGTGCACCCCAGTGTTTATACCAGCACTCTTTATAACAGCCAAGACACGGAAGCAACCTAAATGTCCATCCATGAAATGAATGGATAAAGAAGATTTAGTGTATATATATGCAGCGGAATACTAAACATAATGAAATAATGCCTTAGGCAACAACATGTATGGACCTAGAAACTATTATATTAAGTGAAGTCAGAGAAAGACATATCACATGGTATCACCTATATGTGGTATCTAAAAAAATGCTACAGTTGAACTTACAAAACAGAAACAGATGCACAGATATAGAAAACAAACTTATGGTTGCCCAAGGGGAAAGGTAGGGAGAGGGATAAATTAATAGTTCGAGATTAGCAGATATACTATTGTATATACCGTAGATAAACAGTAAGATCCTATTATATAGCACAGTGTATATATGTGTGTGTGTGTATATATATATATATATATATATGTGTGTGTGTGTGTGTATATAAAACTGAGTCACTTTGTTGTATACGAGAAACTAATACAACATTCTAACTCAGCTTTAAAAGTTCTGCTTACTTACAATATCAGGTAATCATTTTACCATACATACAACTCATAATCATAAAAAACAAACAAAAAGCCTGAACAATAAGGCAGTTAAACTTTCCTAAAATCACAATTTAGCTGTATAACATTTAATGGCATTGCACATTAAGTTACATGTAATGAAATTAAAATATCTGTTTCAATAATTTCCACCATACCATACAACTGATAACACATACCTGTGAAAAAATAAGAAACATAAAAACTACAAAAAAATGTTTTCTCTACATCCAAATGGGGCAAATATTTCTAAAGTATACTTCATAAAATTTGATTTTCAAACAAGACTGCAGAGCTATTCTGTAACCACTTACTAAGTGACATATTTTAAATCACCCAGTTGTTAAATTATTATGCTTGAGTCATCTATTACCTACAAAGTTGTTTGGATACACAAGACCTTCCTCTAGCACAGTGACACAAAGCAGCGTGAAAAACCATGGGTGGAACATATTTACACAGCAGGGTAACCTTAAAGCCATTTACCTCAGTTGAAGTAGTGTGATAAGCCATGTTACCGTTATTGCTTGTGAAAGGGACAATATTGCTGTTTAACAAGCCATCCATTAATGAGAATGATGGTAGTTTTATGTGAAATGTATTCATCAAATTTAAAGGTAAAAAGGCATCTTTTCCAGAAGGAAATGTATGACATTGCAAATACACTCCTGTTTTGGAACCACAGACTTGTTATACATATGGATTCTAGATATTGATGTATATCCTCTCAATATAGCTTGAAAATGGTGAAATTCAGTGCTTAATGTTTTATAAATAAGACATTCCCCCTAGGGTTTAAAAACATCACACTACATCTTCCTTGTAATCTGTGTAATCTGTGTAATTATTAACAGGTTTAATGCTTGTTTTTAACATTCTTCCATTATTTTTCTTAGGACATTAAGGACATATTCTATCATGGTATGTTTCTTTAATCAAGCATTAAAATACACTCTGATACTCAGAATTTTTTCATTTTCTGTGTACACTACCATTAGAAAGACATTACTTTTAATGTGTTTGTTATACAGAAGCCATTCCAGGTTAAAGAATGCTAACAAGATTTTGATACTAAGATAAAGATACAAGTATCAGATTTTGCATTACAACAGAAAACAAGATCAGAACTTAAATAATCCCAACCTAAGCTATCTTATAAATATTTAGAAAACTATATGTCCTTAAGTTGCACCCACAAAAAAATCATTGAAAAAGCATCTCTGGAAATGAAATGGTATTTGCCATTTATTTCATAGCTAGTTGGGTTTCCCTGGTGGCTCAAATGGTAAAGAGTCTGCCCACAATGCAGGAGACCTGGATTTGATCACTGGGTCAGGAAGATCCCCTAGAGAAGGAACTGGCAGCCCACTCCAGTATTCTTGCCTGGGAAATACCACGGACAGAGGATCCTGGTGGGCTACCCTCCATTGGGTCACAAAGAGTCAGACATGACTGAGCCACTAACACTTTCCCTTCACAGCTAGTTTATTGCTGCGATTTGATATAATAATGGAGACAGTGACTTACTCTAGATTGTGCTAGGGTTTATTTTATGGATAAAATGAAGAGCAGAGAATGTATTTATTGGATGTTAATGATACTCAGTCTATATCTAAACTGACTGCCTAATTTTTAGTCAAATGAATTAGTCTTTTTACACCATCATAAGAAAGAGAGGTACAAAAAAAGTGAGAGAGTAAGAGGAGAAAAAGAGGACTAAAATTTTAATGAACTTCATGGAGTGGAGCTAAACCTAGAGAACATGTTATTACAAACTATTTCTCTCCCAATTTAACTCAAAGCAGTTTGTCAAGATTCGTATCTTTTATTGAAGGAAACTAAAACTTAGAACAGCAATGCCCATATTTATAGCAAGTGTAAATAATAAGCCTGACTAATATACATCAAAGGTAGTCAAATATTCTAACAATTTTTATTGTTCTGTAACTGATTTTTGTCTCCTGTATCCTCAAGCTTACATCTACAGGGGGAAACTTTTGCACAAAGAAAGCAACTGAAATGGAGAGTGGAAAAGTATTCCCGAGTTTATTTCCTTTTCTGTATCCAACCCCTTGTTTCTCATCCTTTGTTTCCTTAGTCAACTAGGAAGGAACTACATGTGAAAGAGTTATCACTGATGGTAGAGCAGTCATCCATACCGAGATGGGCCAAGACATCAATACCTTTAATGACTTACCTCAAAGAGCACTTCTTAAATTAACGTAAAATAAGTCCTGGAGTTCTGTAACAATTTTTGGTAGACCATAGTCAAATTACATTAGTATAATTCTCTCAAACAAAATTTTGTAAAAATACAGAATATATATATATATATATATATAGGCATTGTTTGTTTTAGTTTAGTAGCTAAGTCATGTCCAATTCTTTTACTACACACCAGGTTATGGATTGTAGCCCACCAGATTCCTCTGTCCATGGGATTTCCCAAGCAGGAATACTGGAGTGGGTTTCCATTTTCTTCTCCAGGGGATCTTTCTGAATCAGGGATGGAACCCACAACTCCTGCATTGGCAGGTGGGTTGTTTACCACTGAGCCATCAGGAAAGCCCATATATAGCATACATTTTAATATTTAAACAGTATTGGAATTTCAAATACTGTTATACTAATTTTTTGTTGGATAATATTTATACAGTCTTTTAATTTCCATTTTGAAGCCAAATGGACATATTTTAAATAAACATCATTTTATAGTTTCAATTAAAATATTCTTTTTTTAAATCTTCTATTCAGTTGAATAAACTTATTATTCTCAAACCATGACTACCTAAAATGAAAAGATTATTTTATTTTGTTATTAGCATTATTTTTGCTTTCTTTCATGTTTGGTCATTTCTTTTCCAGCTTACTTTATCTTAGAAATTCTCATTTAATACACTATGAACTTGAACTTCAGAAATGGATATGATATTCCTCATAAGCTCACAACCTTTATAGTCCAATCTCAAGAAAATTTCACATCATTTAGAGCTGGTTCTGTTGTTAATAGAATCTCAGAGAGAGTGTGATATGAATTCTCTAGGTAATATGATGTCAAGAATACTGATTTTTATACATCAAGAATACTTCTTTTTGAAGTTGCACACATTCTATAATGTGTAACTCTAGCAAAGTAAAGCTCAAAATTCTCCAAGCTAGGCTTCAACAGTACATGAATCATGAACTTCCATATGTTCAAGCTGGATTTAGAAAAGGCAGAAGAACCAGAGTTCAAACTGCCAACATCTGTTGGATCATTGAAAAAGCTAGAGAGCTCCAGGAAAACATCTGCTTTACTGACTACACCAAAGCCTTTGTGTGGATCATAACAAACTGTGGAAAATTCTTCAAGAGATGGGAATACCAGACCACCTGACCTGCCACCTGAGAAATCTGTATGCAGGTCAAGAAGCAACAGTTAGAACCAGACATGGAACAAGAGACTGGTTCCAAATTCAGAAATGAGTATGTCAAAGCTGTAAACTGTCACTCTGCTTATTTAACTTATATGCAAAATGCCTCATGAGAAATGCCAGGCTGGATGAAGCACAAGCTAGAATCAAGATTGTCGGGAGATATATCAATAACATCAGATACACAGATGACACCACCCTTATGGCAGAAAGCGAAGAAGAACTTGATGAAAGTGACAGGAGAGTGAAAAAGTTGGCTTAAAACTCAGCATTCAGAAAATGAAGATCATGGGATTTGGTCCCACCACTTCATGACAAGCAGATGAGGTAACAATGGAAACAGTGAGAGATTTTATTTTGAGGAGCTCCAAAATCACTGCAGATGGTGACTGCAGCCTTGAAATTAAGTCACTTGCTCCTTGGAAGAAACACTATGACCAACCTAGACAGCATATTGAAAAGCAGAGGTATTACTTTGCCAACAAAGGTCCATCTAGGCAAAGCTCTGGTTTTTCCAGTAGTCATGTATGGATGTGAGAGTTAGACCATAAAGAAGGCTGAATGCTGAGAAATTGATGCTTTTGAACTGTGGAACTGTGGTATTGGAAAAGACTCTTGAGAGTCTCTTGGACTGCAAGGAGATCAATCCAGTTGATCCTAAAGGAAATCAGTCCTGAATATTCATTGGAAGGACTGATTCTGAAGCTGAAGCTCCAATACTTTGGCCGCCTGATGTGAAGAACTGACTATTGGAAAAGACCCTGATGCTGGAGAAGATTGAAGGCAGGAGGCAAAGGGGACAGCAGAGGATGAGATGGTTGAATGGCATCAACGACTCGATGGACATGAGTTTGAGCAAACTCCTGGAGTTGGTGATGGGTAGGGAAGCCTGGCGTGCTGCAGTATATGGGGTTGCAAATATTCAGACATGACTGAGTGACTGAACTGCCTGACATTCTATAATTATGTGCAAAATATGTTTATTATATGTAATATTTGAGTAGTGTCATTGCATCTTTTGAGATGCAGGACAACATGGGTGATCAGATAATTGCTCACAAGAGGAAAAGGTTTGGCATGGAAGCTGGGTAGACAACAGTCACAACTATAGGCACATTACTGACCAGAGCTATTGAGGAAGCACCTATCAATTCATCTTTTAGTATTTGCATAAATGTCATTACACTTCTGCTTTAGCATAAAGCACATACAAACATTACTATTGTACTTTACAAATTATCAGCATCCTGTCCACTAACTCAGTTAATTGCCACCAGGTATCAATGTTTGGTTAACTTTAAAATGCTTATTACATTCAGAATTATTTACTATTTAAGGCAATACCTAAGAGTAGTGATTTTTTCCCATAACTAGACATATAAATATTTGAAATAATAGATCTTGATCAAGTCATTTAACATTTTCCACCATTGTATTGAAGTTGGAAAGTGGGTGTTCATGACTTGGAAGCAAAACTGATACTTCTTTCAATTTGTTTTTTAAAATACATAAACTTGTAATATAAAATATTGTCATTCTTAAAGATTTAGTATGCTCATTGAATAATCTAATGGTTTGTATAGACTATATAAGCATAATACAAAATCAGTTGGTTTTTCATTCAATATTCATTTCAGTTAGTTAAAGCTTTGTGTATGGGGGCAGGGCTCAGTTATGTCTGACTTTGCAGTCCCATGGACTGTAGACCGCCAGGCTTCTCTGTCCATGGAATTTTCCAGGCAAGAATATTGGAGCAGGTTTCCATTTCCTACTCCAGGGGATCTTCCCGAACCATGTATCAAACCCACATCAGCAAGAGGATTCTTTACCACTAGGTCACCTGCGAAGCTCAATTAAAGCTTTACTTGGTTCCTAGTTGTTTAAAAAGTTAGTTACATAGTTTGTGCATGCACTTCTTATGAACCATTAGTTATTGGGAGAAAATATTTAAAACTAAAACTTTGATATAGATATTCATGTGTAGCAAACACCATTGAAAAGGAACCAACTACTGCTTTCTGGAAAATGATGTATAAATTTCACACAAAAAATGTTATCATATAAAAACATGTTATATGATTCCATTTAGATAAAGCTCCCCCCAAAAATGAGGGGCTTCCTAGGTGGTACAAGTGGTAAAGAATCCGCCTGCCAATGCAGGAGACACAGGTGTGATCCTGGGTCGGGAAGATCCCCTGGAGGAGGAAATGGTAACCCACTCCAGTATTCTTGGCTTGAAAATTTCATGGACAGACAGGCATGATAGGCTATAGTCCATGAGATCACAAAGAGTTAGACATGACTGAACATGCATGCCCTCAAAAACAAATGAAAGTAATATATGGTACTGGAAGTTATGCTAATGGCTGATGCCTGGAATGCAGCATGAAAGTGCTTTTAGAGACTTGGTGTTCTGTTTCCTGAAGAATGTGGTAGTTATACAGGTGTAAGACATCAATGCCATGCATTTGTGCATGTTAAAGTTAATTAAATTATTGGAATCAGAGTGCTTGTTTTAAAAAATCTTACCCAAAATGAGGTATAATGAATTTTTGAACTTCTTTCTAAAAGATATAAAAATACATTGTCTTCTTACATTAAACACTTGATCAAAATAAAACATGGATTTTACCACATGGGCTATATTAGACATAATAGAAACATAAGTGCTTCCTCCAATTACTATTATTAAAATGATATTTATGCTTTTTTAGCGCCATCTGCTCGCGGCGCCGCCTCCTGCTCCTCCCGCCGCCGCCCTGAGTCACTGCCTGTGTAGCTCGGGCGCTCGGCTCCCCGTGCTCGCCACCGATATTTGGCATTTGTACAACATGGCAGACATCGACAACTTGCCTAGGGTAGTTAAAAGACGAGTGAATGCTCTCAAAAACCTTCAAGTTAAATGTGCACAGATAGAAGCCAAATTTTATGAGGAAGTTCATGATCTTGAAAGAAAGTATGCTGTTCTTTATCAGCCTCTGTTTGATAAGCAATTTGAGATCATTAATGCCATTTATGAACCTACAGAAGAAGAGTGTGAATGGAAACCAGATGAGGAAGATGAAATTTCGGAGGAGCTAAAAGAAAAGGCCAAGATTGAAGATGAGAAAAAGGATGAAGAAAAAGAAGATCCCAAGGGAATTCTTGTGTTTTGGTTGACCGTTTTTAAGAATGTTGACTTGCTCAGTGATATGGTTCAGGAACATGATGAGCCTATTCTGAAGCACTTGAAAGATATTAAAGTGAAGTTCTCAGATGCTGGTCAGCCTATGAGTTTTGTCTTAGAATTTCACTTTGAACCCAATGAGTATTTCACAAATGAAGTGTTGACAAAGACATATAGGATGAGGTCAGAACCAGATGATTCTGATCCCTTTTCTTTTGATGGACCAGAAATTATGGGTTGTACAGGGTGCCAGATAGATTGGAAAAAAGGAAAGAATGTCACTTTGAAAACGATTAAGAAGAAGCAGAAACACAAGGGACGTGGGACAGTTCGTACTGTGACCAAAACAGTTTCTAATGACTCTTTCTTTAATTTTTTTGCCCCTCCTGAAGTTCCTGAGAGTGGAGATCTGGATGACGATTCTGAAGCTATCCTCGCTGCAGACTTTGAAATTGGTCACTTTTTACGTGAGCGTATAATCCCAAGATCAGTGTTATACTTTACTGGAGAAGCTATTGAAGACGACGATGATGATTATGATGAAGAAGGTGAAGAAGCGGATGAGGAAGGGGAAGAAGAAGGAGATGAGGAAAATGATCCAGATTATGACCCAAAGAAGGATCAAAACCCAGCAGAGTGCAAGCAGCAGTGAAGCAGGATGTATGAGGCCTGAGGATAACCTGCATTGATCTACCTTCTGCTTCCATGGAAAGGATGAATTTACATCATTTGACAAGCCTATTTCAAGTTTTTTGTTGTTTGTTTGTTTGCTCATTTTTGTTTTTGCACCCTAAAAATAAAAATGTCATATAATTAAAAAAAATGATATTTATGAAGTATTAAGAAATTTTGTTCAAAATTTTAAGATAAAGGGATATTAAACATTTATTAGCATTACATAATAAAACAAAAATACACTAAACTGTTAAGTTACTACATTAAGATTTTTTTTCATACCCTATGCTTCTTTGTATCTTTAAATTTTCTGAAATTAACATTAGTTATAACCTAAAACCATGTCATAAAAATGTTCATTTCCATTTACCTATTGATTCTAAAACTAGATTTTATTCTGTGTAAAATAATCTGCTGCTGCTGCTGCTAAGTCGCTTCAGTCGTGTCCGACTCTGTGGGACCCCATAGACGGCAGCCCATCAGGCTCCCCTGTCCCTGGGATTCTCCAGGCAAGAACACTGGAGTGGGTTCCCATTTCCATCTCCAATGCATGAAAGGGAAAAGTGAAAATGAAGTCACTCAGTCGTGTCTGACTCTTAGCGACCCCATGGACTGCAGCCTACCAGGCTCCTCCATCCATGGGATTTTCCAGGCAAGAGCACTGGAGTGGGGTGCCATTGCCTTCTCCGGTAAAATAATCTAACAGGAAAAATATATATATTTTTACTACTGTATTTATAATAAGGGAATTTGTATGACTGAAGAATATATGATATGCATCTAAAATATACAATTATTCTCTTCAGCAAGTGAGGCTGGGAAAGTTGGACAGGCACATGTAAATCAATGAACTTAGAACATATCTTTACACCATGTACAAAAAAAAAAAATTCAAAATGGCTTAAAGAGTTAAACATAAGACATGACCATAAAACTCCCAGAAGAGATCATAGGCAAACCATTCTCTGACAAAAACATATCAATGTTTTCTTAGGACAGTGTCCCAAAGCAATAGAAAGAAGAACAAAAATAAACAAATGATACCTAATCAAAATTACAACCTTTTACACAGCAAAGGAAACCATAAACAAAATGAAAAGACAACCCACAGAGTGGCAGAATATATTTGCAAACAATGCAACTCACAGGGCTTAATTTCCGAAATATATAAATAGCTCATATAACTCAACAACAAAAAGCAACCCAATCAAAAAATGGGCAGAAGATCTAAATGGTCTTATCTCCAAATAAAACATACAGATGGCCAATAGGCACATGAAAAGATGTTCAACATCACTAATTACTAAAGAAATGCAAATCAAAATTGCAATGAAGTGCCACCTCACACTAATCAGAATGACTATCATTAAAAAGTATACAAATAACATGCTGGAAAGGATATGGAGAAAAGGAACTCTCTCCTACACTGTTGGTGGGAATGTAAGTTGCTACAGCCACTATGGAAAAGAGTATGGAGGTTCCTCAGAAAACTAGAGTTACTATATGAGCTAGAAATCACACTCATAGGCACAGATCTGGACAAAACTATAATTCAAAAAGATACTTGCATCTCAATGTTTATAGAATCACTATTCACAGTAGCCAAGATATGGAAACAACTTAAATGTACATTGACAGATAAATGGATAAAGAAGATGTGGTGTGTATATATATACACCATGGGATACTACTCAGCTATAAATTCGATTATCATACTAAGTGAAGTAAATCAGAAAGAAAAATATAATATGACATCACTTATATGTGGAATCTAAAATATGACACAAGTAAACTTATGTATAAAACAAAAAGCCTCACAGAAAACAGACTTGTGTTTTCCAAGATGGAGCACGGCTGTGAGAAGGGTTGGAATAATAGATCGGGGTTAGTAGATGCAAACTATTGCATATAGAATGGATGGACAACAAGGTCTTACTGTATAGCACAGAGAACTATATTCAATATCCTGAGATAAACCACAATGGAAAAGAATGTAAAAAAGAATATAGAATATATATAAATGTATACATATAAAACTGAAAATCTGCTGTACATCAGAAGTTGACAGAACATTGCAAATCAGCTACACTTCAATTAAAAAGCAAAATATACCATTATGGTGATTATCATGTTATTTTTAAAAAGGTTTATAATAGTATAATAACAGTATCATAAGCTGAAATGATCTCAGAGATTGTAATTCTTTCAACATACTTTTTTAGTACTATGTACCCTGAAATAGTCTTATTAAATGAATATTTTAAATGTGCAGTATTTAAAAATTAAGAACCATTCATCAAATCTCAATTAGCTCTCAGATGCTGATGGTCTGCAATAGCTGATGTCAAAATAATGTATTCATTATTTCATAACAAAGGCCTATAATCAAAGCTTTGTTTGCAGGGTAAGTGTGTGGAGGAAAAGTAAAGACATTCCAAAGTCTCAAGCTGGAAAAAAGTAAGGATTAAAGGGTCCTGTGTATCTTAATGCAGTTGCCTCCAAGCCACTTGTAGTTATATTTTTTGGTAGGTAATAGATTCCTGAATTTTATCTCTATCATAAAGAAGTGGAGCCTGAGAAAGTTACTTCTTGTGCTTAACTGGCTAACGGTGCCCTTCAACTGGGTTTCTCTTGACTCCCTAATAGACTTGAGATCAATCCTAATTGTTTCCCATCTCCTCTTTGGTATAAGTAGAGTCAGGCAGTTGCCAGTTGGGCAGCTTTGGTCTGGAATCTTGGTATACTAGCTGCTCTTTCTGCATCACTCACCATATGGGAAATCTTTTTAATAAGTAAAATCTCACACTTGAATAAAGTGAAGGAAGGAGAAAACTCAATACCTACATGTTTGTAACAGCTCACAGAAAAGTTGGGGTGGTCCAGAGAAGCAGCATGTATTAGTTATGCAAATATATATTTTTTCTATTGAACGATGAAATTGTCTGGGTTGGCTATTTGCTTAGATGACAGAGCACAGAGGCCACAGATGAACACATGTAATCTTCATCCTCTTGCCTTTCAAATCTTTTTGAATCGAGTTTGGTTTTGGCAAGAGCATTTGAGAAACACTAATCTTAAAACAGTGAATCTCAGCTCTGATTTCATTTTTTAAAATAAAGAAGCAAAGACATACCTCAGAGCAATGAAATAACTGTCTAAGGTTAAAGCCGGGAGGTTGTTATGAATGTTAAAACCTAAGAAGCCGTGCTAGGGCAGTGGTTTTCAATGTGTGACCAATGGAGTAGCAGCATACTTGTCACTTAGGAACTTGTAGGAAATATTAAAACAAAAAACAAACCAAAAATATGGGGTCCACTTATTCCATCAGAAACCCTGGAGGTGGTACCCAGTAACTTGTGTGACAGCAAGCTCTGGAGCTAAGTCTGATCCATGGCGAAGTTTGAGAAGAACTACATGTGTAGACTAGAATGTAAAGGAGTGACTCAATGTAGTTGATGTGTATACTGGATTTAAATTTACTGCAGCAGTAAGTAACAGTGACTAGGAAATTAAGTTCATTGCAAAAATTTTGCCTAGAAAAATTACCTAGATACAAACATAACTAACTAGGAAGAGGTCCTTATCACATACTCTTCCTTATAGGATACTCCTCAATTTATGAAGGTAAACAACACTGCTATGAGTAGGCGAGTATGGAAAAAAAGAGAAACTACATTATTTTACACTTATGCAATGTTTTCCTATTAAGTTTTTCTACAATGATTGTTTTAGTTTTATCCTCAAGTTCACCAATAATGTGATACAGAAATTTCATATACACTTTTTATGGACAAGTAAGGATGCTGAGGATTATTGTAAAATTACTTGTTTAAAATCCCCTGGCTAATAATAAACAGAACCCAAACCTTTGACTTTGGATTCTATATTCTAACCTATGTATATTAAGAAAAAGATGGGAAAAATGCAGTCTTTGACAGCGTAACTATTCATGAAGTTTATCCTGTGCATGTATTTGTGGGTGCCCTTAGATTTACCAATCCCACCCCCATGACAGAAAAGGAAACTGAGCTTGTACACGTTCTGAGTTATAATTAAAACAATCAAGTCCAAGGTCTCTAAAAAGATTCTGAATAGATTGCAGATTGCTAAAATGCAGAATATAATCAAGCAAATCCAAAGAGGATTTAAAGACAAAAACTTCTCCTGCCTTAATTATATGTACTAGTTTAATAGAGAGCCTGTAATAAAGAGGGATCATTTTGTTTTTTTAGCAGAAACTCATCATCTTGCCATTTGTCATAGCAAATATTTATCTTAAAATCTGCATGTGAACGACCTTATAACTTTTCTCTCTGTTAACTATTTGCATCTGAACTTCCCTTCAACAATAGAAAAGGTTATTCAAAGGTCTTTGACTTCTCTCATCTTCATTTAGGTCTGTGCATGAGAGCAAATGATAGAGCCTGCTGCTTCAATTACTACCACGCCACACCCATCAAAAATAAATTCAATTTGTTCTCTGTATCTGTGTCTCCATTGCTGCCCTGCAAATAGGTTCATCAGTTCCATCTTTCTAGATTCCACATATATGCATTAATATGTATTTGTTTTTCACTTTCTGACTTACTTCACTCTGTGAGGAGATATATGTATACCCAGGGCTGATCCATGTTGATGTATGGCAGAAACCAACACAATATTATAATTATCCTTTAATTAAAAATAAATAAATAAAGGAAAATGACATTGAAACATGTATAATATCATATAAGAAACGAATCGCCAGTCCAGGTTCGATGCAGGATACAGGATGCTTGGGGCTGGTGCACTGGGATGACCCAGAGGGATGGTATGGGGAGGGAGGTGGGAGGAGGGTTCAGGATTGGGAACACGTGTACACCCGTGGCAGATTCATGTTGAGGTATGGAAAAACCAATACAATATTGTAAAGTAATTAGCCTCTAATTAAAATAAATAAATAAATAAAGGAAAAATCCAATTTGTTTCAACTGTATAGGAATAGAAATGTGTGAGCCTGGTTATAAAGTAAACTGAAGCATAGATCATACATTACTCATTGTTCTATTATATTATCTTGCATATACTAAGTTTGATTTTTTTATATTGGTTTCAGTGCCCACATCAATGTATACAGCATTCTAATGACAGAAAAGTTCAATAGAACTGGGTATCTATTATGTACCACACATTGTGCTAGTTCCTGGGAAGTTAGGGGTGAATAACAAACATATTGCTCTACTTTGGAAAGATGATGAACAAATAATTTTGAATGCAATAAATATTATGAATGTGGAAAGATAAAGAACTGTAGATATAACCTAGGTAAGAAGACACAGTAAGTCTTCCGAGATCAAGATGCATGGCAGCTAAGCCCTAAAAATGATTTTGTTAAATAAAGAAATTTGGTTGTTATGGAGGAGCATTTTCATTCAAAGACAGAAGTGTGTTCAAAAGCACATACAGAACATGGCTCAACTCAGAGCAGAAAGAAGAAAAGCAGGGATGAGAGTATGGGGGTGTGGGGGTGCGGGGAGCGTGTTAGGAAACAGAAAGAAATGGGGAGGTTTTGTAGGATAGGGATAAAAACAAGAAATATCAACGCTTGAGAAGGAAGATAATTAGCCTTGGGGGAAGAGGGAAATGAAGAGACAAAGATGGGAGCGTTAGGTCTAAGAAAATCTGGAAACTATGACAATGTGATGCATGTAGCCTAATGACTACCTACTATGTGAGGAAGGAAGAACTGTCTGTGTTTCCCTTTTTACATTACATATTAGTAATATAAAGTAATCTGTAAATGCATCTTGGAACTTTATACTTGAGCTAGGAGGAACACCTTTGTATTTTTTCCATTTGCTTCTACTTTTTTCTCTCCTCTCAGCCTACATATTAATACGATGTTGCTCTTTTTCTACTCTTTGTAAGGCTAGGACTAGTCTTGATGGGCAGTTGTTTTCAATTGGCTATTTTTTCTACTTGTGAATGTTTTGTTGTACAAATCATAATTTTGATAGAATTGGAAATGACTTTCTTGAAGTCAGTTTATACTATATATTTTGGAATTATTTCCGTTGTATTTGGAAACCTCTTTTGATCTGAATCACAAAAATAAGATATTAAAGGGATACATGGGACATTCTCACTAAATGCCACCTGTACAGCTAAGAACTGCCATGTTGTCTGGCATTAATTTATAGGGCTCAAAGAATTGATGCTTTTGAACTGTGGTGTTAGAGAAGACTCTTGAGAGTCCCTTGGACTGCAAGGAGTTCCAACCAGTCCATTCTGAAGGAGATCAGCCCTGGGATTTCTTTGGAGGGAATGAGAAGAAACTCAGTTTATACTGAAACTGAAACTCCAGTACTTTGGCCACCTCAGGCAAAGAGTTGACTCATTGGAAAAGACTCTGATGAAGGGAGGGATTGGGGGCAGGAGGAGAAGGGGACGACAGAGGATGAGATGGCTGGATGGCATCACTGACTCGATGGACATGAGTCTGAGTGAACTCCGGGAGTTGGTGAGGGACAGGGAGGCCTGGCGTGCTGTGATTCATGGGGTCACAAAGAGTCGGACATGACTGAGCGACTGATCTGATCTGATCTGGTCAAATCATTAATGATGTTAATTGCTATTATTACTATTAATTATTAAAGAAGGATTGCCAGATTTAAGGTCAGAATGCGTGGCAAACTGGGCTTCCCTGGTAGCTCAGTTGGTAAGGATTCTACCTGAAATGCAGGAGACCCAGGTTCTATCCCTGGGTGGGGAAGATCCCCTGGAGAAGGAAATGGCAACCCACTCCAGTATTCTTGCCTGGAAAATCCCATGGACAGAGTAGCCTGGCAGGCTACAGTTCATGGGGTTGCAAAGAATCGGACACGACTTATCAACTAAACCCCTAGCACAACGGTAAACATCTGGTTTATTCTGTAGACACTGTCACCTATGATTGAATTTAATGACTTGCAGTGTATGTACATTATATTCAGATCAGATCAGATCAGTCGCTCAGTCGTGTCCGACTCTTTGCGACCCCATGAATCGCAGCACGCCAGGCCTCCCTGTTCATCACCAACTCCCGGAGTTCACTCAGACTCACGTCCATCGAGTCAGTGATGCCATCCAGCCATGTCATCCTCTGTCGTCCCCTTCTCCTCCTGCCCCCAATCCCTCCCAGCATCAGAGTCTTTTCCACTGAGTCAACTCTTCGCATGAGGTGGCCAATGTTAGGTCCACAATTTGTGCTTGTTATGCTATCTTCTCTAAATCTGGAACCATTTATCACTGTGAGCCATGGAGAAGTAACAAAAACCTCTATGGGTTTGAGGCCCTATTCCAAGCTCACTCATCTAATGCTTATTGGAAATGAGTTTTACACCAATGCCTGTTTGGTGCCCCACAGTCCATCTCTTTACATTTCACAGCACCATAAATCAAACAAAGAGTTCCCACAATGCATTTCAATTCAACAGAAGGTTCAACTACAAGAACTTCCTACCAGGAACTTGAGAGGTACCCTTCCGGGAAAAATGAGATGCTAAATTACTTTGCCAACAGTCAAATAATATAGTCTCTGTTGTCCAAATCCTCAAGGTCCTTGTGATTAATTTCTAGCCCATCATTAAAAAAAAAAAGAATTTATTTACATGACTAAGTCCGATCTCCTTTTTTCCCTGGGAAATTATATATAATAAACATCTATAAATAAAAAAGTAGTGTGCTATGGTTATTTCACCACTGCCTTCTGTGGGAATTGGACTCAGATGTCTAGGTTTTGGGGAGCATATTTCATAGGATACTCAAGAACATTGAAATGTTAATTTACAACATCCTAAGTCAACACTTGGCAGTGGTAGAGGAAGAATCAATGACATATTAGATCCCACTGGCTCTGACTGGATTACCTGTAACACTGGAAACCCAATGTTGAAGATGTTAAATATTCCAGATGGTTCTCAGACATCACTAATAAGTTACAAAGTCGTTTTATATGCCGAGCCAATCTAAAACATTCCTGATACACTGTACATAAATGAAAAAAGAGCTTCCATTTCACAGTTATCTCTCTGGAAACTGTCAAAATAATAAAATGTAACTGCCTCATCAAAATTGTTCTGTGACCTATTTGCTTTGGACAATAAAAAATATAAAATTTATTATGTATGTTTTATATTCTTGGAGAAGGAAATGGCAACCCACTCCAATATTCTTGCCTGGAGAATCCCAGGGACAGAGGAGCCTGGTGGGCTGCCATCTATGGGGGCGCACAGAGTCGGACATGACTGAAGCAACTTAGTAGCAGCAGCAGCATTTTGTATTCTAATTTTTAGACACAGTTCCAACATCAGAATAGGAGGATGAAGTTCACATTGGAAAATCTATAAAGAATCTTATACACTTTCCTTCTCATTTGGAACTGTGTCTACATAATGCATGGTAGAAGCAGGTGTTTGCAAGATATAAGTTCACATACACACAAATTTATATAGGTACTAAATAATTAAAAGGTTTCATTTGGTATGCAGTACATAGCACAGATGAGTTTGCAACATTAAAGTCTTTGGGGCTGTGGAATTGTATCCTGATATTCAGATTGGTGATGGATTTTTTAGTCTGGGAACAGGGAAAAGTCAACTAAACTGATGATTTTGAGATTGTACATCCCCCCTATTTCCCATCTGCTCGAGTGAAAATCATAATATTGCACTGCAGTATTAAATCCGTCAGTTCATTTGCATTCACTTCTCCCTTCGGGACTATTGTCCTCTGTCTTTTTATGTTAGAACACATGATTAATTTATTCATCCACAGTTACACTGGAAACAAAGCTTATATTTAAGAGGTAACAGTTGTTTTAAACAGAGGTGAAAAGACAACTCTAGACTAGTGGTCCCCAATCCTTTTGGCACCAGGGACCAGTTTCATGAAAGGGTCTCCTTCACTGATGGTTCTGGCAGGGCTGGAGGGGATGGTGCAGGAGGTAATGTGAGTGATGGAGAGTGATGGGGGGTAGCTGAAGAAGACTTGCTTACTCCTGCTGTTTACCTCCTGTTGTATGGCCTGGTTCCTAAGAGGCCACGGACTGGTACTGGTCCATGGCCTGGGGATTGGGGGACCTCTGCCCTACATGATATTTTCAGACTGAAATTTAGTTGACAGAAAGAACTTTATGGTATTACAGTCATTGCATATTATAAAATACAGCACAATTTGATGTACATATTTGTGTGTATATTTTTATAAAGATGATGCAATCATATTTATACATTTAAGGCAAATAAAATATGTATGTACATAGGGATAATTTAGTTTTTCTAAAACTTTAGTACTTTGCCCACATTTCCCATAAATTGTTATTAATTTGAAGATTCTAGCCCCTATATTATTACCTAATTGTCAAAATCTCTTTCAAGATATACAGTTTACAAATGAAAATAAATCAGCATATAAAAGCTAAATGATTTTATAATATAAATATTTAGGAAAGTAAATATGAAATACATGAACTTTTGCTATGGTACATATACACAATGGAGTATTACTCAGCCATTAAAAAGAATACATTTTAATCAGTTCTAATGAGGTGGATGAAACTGGAGCCTATTATACAGAGTGAAGTAAGCCAGAAGGAAAAACACCAATACAGTATACTAACGCATATATATGGAATTTAGAAAGATAGTAACAATAACCCTGTGTACGAGACAGCAAAAGAGACACTGATGTATAGAACAGTCTTATGGACTCTGTGGGAGAGGAAGAGGGTGGGAAGATTTGGGAGAATGGCATTGAAACATGTAAAATAGCATGTATGAAACGAGTTGCCAGTCCAGGTTCGATGCACGATACTGGATGCTTGGGGCTAGTGCACTGGGATGACCCAGAGGGATGGTATGGGGAGGGAGGAGGGAGGAAGGTTCAGGATGGGGAACACATGTATACCTGTGGTGGATTCATTTTGATATTTGGCAAAACTAATACAATTATGTAAAGTTTAAAAATAAAATAAAATTTAAAAAAATAAAAAATAAAAATCAAATGAACTTATCTACTAAACAAAAATGGGTTACAACTGTAGAAGATAAACTTATGGTTTGGGGAGGAGGTGAAGGGGTGGAGAAGGATAAATTGCAAGATTGGAATTGATACATACACCCTACTGTATATAAAATAGAACTGATAAGAACCTATTCTACCACAGGAGACTCTTCAATACTCTGTAGTGACCTAAGTGGGAAAAGAATCTAAAAAGTGTGGATATATGTATGTGTATAATTGATTCACATTTCTGTACATCTGAAACAAAACATTGTAGATGAACTATACCATAATACAAATTAAAAAATTAAATCATATTTGAACTTAATGAATGACAAAATCAGCCTAAGACTAGTGTCTTCATATAGTTCTGAGTATTTTACAACGTTTATGGGACTTAAAGTTAACAGGTTATGTTAATGACATTTATCATTCTTCATTCCTTATGTATACATGCATGCTTATCAGGTCAGTTCAGTCACTCAGTCATGTCCAACTTTTTGTGACCCCATGGACTGCAGCACGCCAGGCCTCCTTGTCCATCACCAACTCCCAGAGTTTATTCAAACTCATGTCCATTGAGTCGGTGATACCATCCAACCATTTCATCCTCTGTTGTGCCCTTCTCCTCCTGCCTTCAATCTTTCCCAGCATCAGGGCCCTTTCCAATGAGTCAGTTCTTCAAATCAGGTGGCCAGAGTATTGGAGTTTCAGTTTCAGCATCAGTCCTTTCGATGAATATTCAGGACTGATTTCCTTTAGGATGGACTGGTTGGAACTCCTTGCAGTCCAAGGAACTCTCAAGAGTCTTCTCCAACACCACAGTTCAAAAGCATCAATTTTTCAGTGCTCAGCTTTCTTCACAGTCCAACTCTCACATCCATACATAACTACTGGAAAAACCATAGCTTTCACTAGACAGACCTTTGTTGGCAAAGTAATGTCTCTGCTTTTTAATATGCTGTTTATGTTGGTCATAACTTTTCTTCCAAGGAACAAGTATCTTTTAATTTCATGGCTGTAGTCACCATCTACAGTGATTTTGGAGGCCCGCCAAAATAAAGTTTGTCACTGTTTCCATTGTTTCCCCATCTATTTGCCATGATGTGATGGGACTGGATGCCATGATCTTAGTCTTCTGAATGTTGAGCTTTAAGCCAACTTTTTCACTCTCTGCTTTCACTTTCATCAAGAGGCTCTTTAGTTCTTCTTCACTTTCTGCCATAAGGGTGGTGTCATCTGCATATCTGATGTTATTGATATTCCTCCCAGCAATCTTGATTCCAGCTTTGCTTCATCCAGCCCAGTGTTTCTCATGATGTACTCTGCATATAAGTTAAATAAGCAGGGTGACAGTATACAGCCTTGACGTACTCCTTTCCCTATTTGAAACCAGTCTGTTGGTCTATGTTCAGTTCTAACTGTTGCTTCCTGATCTGAATACAGATTTCTCAAGAGGCAGGTCAGGTGATCTGGTATTCCCATCTCTTCAAGAATTTTCCAGAGTTTGTTGTGGTCCACATAGTCAAAGACTTTGGCATAGTCAATAAAGCAGAAGTAGATGTTTTTCTGGAACTCTCTTGCTTTTTCGATGATCCAACAGATGTTGGCAACTTGATCTCTGGTCCCTCTCTGCCTTTTCTAAATCCAGCTTGAACATCTGGAAGTTCACGGTTCATGTACTGTTGAAGCCTGGCTTGGAGAATTTTGAGCATTGCTTTACCAGCATGTGAGATGAGTGCAATACATCCTTATACATACTTATATATTTATATTGTGTGTATATATATATATATATATATATATGCATGCCTACAATGCAGGAGACCTGGGTTCAATCCCTGAGTTGGGAATATCCCCTGGAGAAGGGAAAAACTACCACTCCAATGTTCTTGTATGGAGAATCCCATGGGCAGAGGAACTTGGTGGGCTACAGTCTCTGGTGTCGCAAAGAGTCAGACACAACTGAATAACTAACATTTTCATATAGGCACAGTATATAACATGTACATATTTCATAGTTATTTTCTTACTGTCCTTCAAATAAGCATAGAACTATAGTAATCACATATGAAGAACAACCAGATAACTCCAAAATGAGTATTCTTAATTATCACTTTTATCTAATTTGCTGTTCCTTGCTATATTTTCTATTCTCTTTCATATAATACAGATCCTGGGAATATTGAGTTATTTCAAGAGATACTTCTAGCATGCCTTTATGAACTATTGACATTTATCTCTAATAAAGTCTACCATTTTTTTGCTTTCTAGGTAAAATTTTAAGTTATGGTGACTCAACATTCCTCTACCAGTTCAAATAACACCCTGAACAGCCAGATCTATTGGCCTCTTTCTGTTAGTGTGGTTTACATTCTGAATTCCATGGTTTTACTGGCAGAGTTTGCATAGGAATGTTGGGTTGTGTCATGTAGTAAAGTATTTTGATTTCCTTCAGAGCTATCATTCCTCTGGACAACTACTCACTGCTACTTATCTCTGCTTGCAGTCTTTACACACAGGTATGACGATTAAATATATTTGTTACTGATTATCACCCCCTGCATATCAATTCATTTATTAAAAAAAAATAGTTTATAAATAATCAGAATGTAAGTGATGTGAGAGGAGCAAACATTGTTTGCGTGCCTTTAAATGCCAATAAAAAATTGTGCAGGTGTTTGGGTAGTTCAAGGGCAAGGCATCAGAGGCTTTTCCTTAAATCAGGCTTGTTTGTCCCTTTGAATGAGCTTCCTTTTGTATTCATTCCTTTTTTGGGTTTTGTGTCTGAAGATATGATGAATATTTGTTTCCTCACTGAAGTTTTACAGAATTGAAGGGGATTCTCATAATTTAGAATTACAAAAGCAAAAATAATTTTGGGGGAGAATTCTGAAATCCTAGAAAAGTTACTGAAGGGAGTAAATTTCTCCCAAATGCGACTTTTTGCTTTCCCAGTTTAACCAACACTTAGCCATGCTATAATTTTTCAAATTTTCTGCACAACTAGTTTTTTTTTTTTTTTTGCCTGTTTTAGTTTATTTCCACTGTTGTTTTAAGCCTGGTGCTGCTTATTTGATGTATGTAAGAGCCATAGCTGGTTACAGATTTAAATGGGACAGAAAACATCATGAAAGAATTAGAAACTTTTAATCAGGAAGGGCCAATGTATGCTCTTATTCCAATGCTACATTTGACAGTGGTATGCTGGTTTTGTAGCTCAGGGAATTTGTCTTATTCGAAGGGTCTCTGTTGTTAGACATTTTAGTAGAGAAGGCACATACTTCCTTACTTATTCATTCATATGGAGATATGATTATATAATATAGATTCAATATGCTCAAAAAATACATGTTTTTGTTTTTCTTTTTAGTAGAGAAAACAAAAAATCAATTTCTGTGCCTCATGTTTCTTTTCCTCATTCATGGTAACACTGGGTATAGTCTTACTGTTAAGGATGACTTGGATCAAACTAGTCTTCCTGAACACACTTGACATTGCTTACTGATTCCCTCCTTTAGAGAAGACAAGATTTTGTAACATTTTATCCATTCATGTAATCAATATGTATATTACCTCTATTTTGCTCCAGGCACACTGCTAGCTACTAGTAATCCAGAGATAAATTCCTCTCCTCACGGAATTTGGTGAGTGTTCCCTGTGAACTTCAGAGGGTGTTCTCTGCCAGGACAGTGAACTCTCTAATTCTAGCAGAACCTTCTTTATTGCCTTGCTCTAAACCTCTTGTATTTTAGTGACACTTTTCACTGTATTTTTTCTATAATAAGTAAAAATAATTTTTAAAGTAATAGAAAGTGTGAGATTGAGGAATGTGCCTTATTATCTATTCTTTCCATATTATATTTAACCTGGAAAATTGAGAAGACTGAAAGTATATGTACAAAGAAAAATGTACAGTTCACCTTGTAGCCACTGATAACTACTTTACATAATTTTCTCAGATTGATTTCCAATGTAACAAATCATAAAGAAAACTTTTCTAGACATTTTTCAGTCTTATTGTCTCTTTTGACAGCAAATGCTACTGGCATTTACAATTTAGCTTAATTATTAGCAAATATGAGTCCAAAAATATGCTTTATTCCAGTTCCTCTGAAATCTATGCATCTCCTAATATTAAAGTTATTCCATCTTTATTTAAAAATCTTAAATTGCACCATTTTCATCAGCAACTTATTTCTCAGAAGCAGTTTCACAGCAGTCTCTTTTTACCACATGTCAATCAACATGATTAGTCCAGCCAAATACTCAAAAGTAAGAAATAAAAGGGCAAAAATAAGACAGACCTGCCAGGTTTAACTTTGCAGATCAAATAATGTAAAACCTCTGTATTTGTGATCATTGTAACCCTAAGAATATTTAGGAAATCAAACCAGTTAATTCTAGAGGAAAACAACCCTGAATATTCACTGGATGCTGAAGCTAAAGCTCCAGTACTTTGGCCATCTGATGGGAAGAGCCGCTGACTCTTTGGAAGAGACTTTGATGCTGGGAAAGATTGAGGGCAGGAGAAGAAGGGGGCAGCAGTGGATGAGATGTTTAGATAGCATCACCAATTCAATCAACATGAATCTGAGTTAACTCTGGGAGATAGTAAAAGACAGGGGAGCCTGGTTTGCTGCAGTGCATGGGGTTACAAAGAGTCAGACATGACTTAGCAACTGAACAACATCAAGGAGGAAATGGCAGCCCACTCCAGTATTCTTGCCTGGTGAATTCCATGGACAAAGGAGCCTGGCGGACCACAGTCCATAGGATCACAAATAATCAGACATGACTGAGCAGCTGAGCATGCATGCAAACACAGCCTTAAAGCTAAATGTATCACTTTTTAAACTTTTAAATAAAAACCTGCTATAATTTTCTGAACACTGTCATTTTTAGAAACAAATAGTAAATTTCTAAAACTCTAGAGTATCTCATCCTCTTTGCCATTTTACTGCTTTAAAAACCGTGGGCCGAGTCAATCAGCACATAGGATTCTAATGGTGACAAGAGTAAGTACAATTCAAGCTAATGATAGTTTACCACTCACTTCTCAGAAAAGTTCTTCACCTTTAAAATCTAGACAACCGTCATCCCTTTCCTGCTGAATAAAAATTGCTGTTGTTTCCAGCAATCATTCTAAATCCACCCAGACTGCCAAAGGATGGCTGAAGAAGACCACAGAAAGAATGTGTGTAAATAGTGATACTATTGTGGAATTAAATCATCAGACCTGAATCCTGTGCTAGTTGTAGCTTTTCTGTTATCTGACTAAATATATATTAATATTGTTCAGAGCAATTGGAGTTGTATTTTTTGCACTTCACTGCTGAAAATGTTTTAAATAAAACATGGTCTCTAGTTTTGATCAAATGTTAGCTTGATCTTCACTCAACAATTGATGCACCCTTTGGACATTTATTAAATATCTACTATCTCAGGAAAGACTGTATTTGGCTACAAATAAAAGTGTCTTAAACAGGATACATGTTTATTTCTCTATTCTATAAACACTCCAGAGGTAAGTGGTTACTGACTCTGCTCTATGAACTCTCCAGGGAACCAAGGTCTTTCCTGTTCAGATCTCAGCCATGTTTTGAAAAGGTTTGTCTAACCCCAAACCTCACGTTCGAAAATGAAGCATGCACATCCCAAGGAGTGACAAGGAGGAGGGGTTGGAAATAAAGGTACAATGTATTTGCCAGCTCTCCAAATGACATTCCTGTTCATATTCCACTTGACCTGAACTTATCCACACAGCTACACTTGACTTCTGAATTGACATGTATAATTCTTGAAAAATAGGAATACAACATATTAAGGACAACCAACAATTTCCGTCACTACCACCGTGTGTCAGAGATTATGTTAACTATTGGATATTAACAGGCTTCCCTGGTGGCTCAGACAGTAAAGAATCCACCTGCAATGTGGGAAACCTGGGTTTGATCCCTTGGTTGGGAATATCCCCTGGAGGAAGGCATGGCAACCCACTCTAGTATTCTTGCCTGGAAAGTCCCCATGGACAGAGAATCCTGGCAGGCTACAGTTCATAGGATCACAAAGAGTCAGACATGACAGAGCAACTAAGCACAGCACTAGATATTAACAAAATACATATTTCAGAATAACATCATGACAAAGATATTACCAATGGATAGGATAGCCATGAAATTTCTGACATACACCAGGACAACTTTAAGTGTAAAACTGGCACCATTAAAAAGTATACTGGATAATCAATGTAAAAACTGCCTATGGACATAACCTATACATACACACACACACACACACACACAACAGATATTACTTATTTTAATTAAGTAGGAAAAGTACAGAAACTTCTGATACCTAAATGAGATTTCCATTTAGAGTATTTCCATTTAGATATCAGAGATGCTTATGTACTTTTCCAACTTAATTAAAACAAGTAATATCTGTTATATAATTTTTCCTACACAGCTGTATATTGATGTTTTAAAATATAAAAGCTGAAATAAAGTTTAATGTATTAATGAAAATGTCAGAAAAATGGACAATTTTATACATTTGGAGACATTTTTAAAGCTGTAAATAAATATGTCTCTGTACCTTTTATTCTGTATGATACTTTACGAGTTCTCATGTTTCTCTTTTTGAGTATTTCTTTTTCCTCTATTGTTAATCTGTCAATGATTTACCTTCATTTTGGTCACTGTGCTTTTAAGAGTAATTCTAACACCCCCATATAAAACTGTTATTCCAAGGTAGTTTACAGTGGGCTGAACAAAGAGATAAAAAGGGCTTGTTAGAATCATGTATAAAATAAAATGCCAAGATGTATCCAACAGAGTAAAGTGCATGAATTTTAGGGCATGAAATTTTAGGCAGCTATTTCAGGTTACCTAAATGGTTGTGTGATTATTTACTTCAATTTTTGTTTTGCTTCAAGAGAGCTCAAACTACTAAAGGAATCTGTGCCCAGAAAATACACAATGTCTGTTTGCTCTGCATTATATCACATTCACTCATTTGTATGGCAAAATGAGTTTTAGACAAATTACTAATTCCCTCATCGTTGCCTTCTTGTAATATGTCTAAGACATCAGGGAAATAGAAATCAATCTATGTTGTTCAAACAGGCTGAGTGGTTACTCAGGTTACAGAGGACTGAGTGATCAAAGTAAAGGTGACCAGAACTGAAGGAATGAAAGTGAAGAGGAGATAATATATCAGATAAGAAACCTAAGTTGCTAATACCTCTGAGCAGGAGCCTACCAGGCTGCATCAGGTACCACACACTAGAAGAGGCTATACTGGTAGTCCTGGGCACACCAATGGGTGATCAATATTGAAACATCTAAAAAAAGCTGAAGTCCAATAGCACCTCACTGCTGCCCCTACTCCAAGTAATTCTAATTAGAATTCTAATTAGTAATTTTAATTAGTAATTCTATTTCAGTAACTCTAGCTCTACCACAATCAGAAAGCTTCTCTTTTCCTTCCACTTTCTGATCTACCAACACTGCTTCCTATTGGCAGAACCTATTAGAAAGCCAACTGATGAGACACAGAAAAAAGATAGTTTATAAATTCCCAGTGTCCTAAAGTATGTGGCAAATCAGAGACGGACACACATGGAGGCCAAGAGTAAACAGTCAAAAGATAAGAATACAGACCAAAATTTGGACTCTGTGGGAGAGGGAGAGGGTGGGATGATTTGGGAAAATGGCATTGAAATATATATAAGATCATATATGAAACGATTCGCCAGTCCAGGTTCGATGCACGATACTGGATGCTTGGGGCTGGTGCACTGGGACGACCCAGAGGGATGGTATGGGGAGGGAGGAGGGTTCAGGATGGGGAACACAGGTATACCTGTGGTGCATTCATTTTGATATATGGCAAAAGCAATACAATATTGTAAAGTTAAAAAATAAAATTAAATTAAAAAAAAAAAACAGAAATAAAATGAAAAAAAAAAAAACCCAAAAAAAAGAACCCTAGATGCAGGAAAGATGAAAAGTGGGAGGAGAAGGGACAACAGAGGATCAGATGGTTGGATGGCCTCACCGACTCAATAGACATGAGTTTGAATAAACTCTGGGAGCTGGTGAGGGACAGGGAGGCCTGGCATACTGCAGTCCATGGGATCGCAGAGTTGGACACGACTGAGTGACTGAACTGAACTGGAGAGGGAC
>NW_011494919.1:9016388-9023983 GCF_000754665.1 Bison bison bison | reverse complement strand
TGGGATGATTTGGGAGAATGGCATTGAAATATATATAAGATCATATATGAAACGATTTGCCAGTCCAGGTTCGATGCAGGATACTGGATGCTTGGGGCTGGTGCTGGGACGACCCAGAGGGATGGTATGGGGAGGGAGGAGGGTTCAGGATGGGGAACACAGGTATACCTGTGGTGCATTCATTTTGATATATGGCAAAACCAATACAATATTGTAAACTTAAAAAATAAAATTAAATTAAATTTAAAAAAACAGAAATAAAATGAAAAAAAAAAAAAAAAAGAAAAAAAAAAAAAAACCCAAAAAACAAAATTTGAGCTTGAGAAGATTAACGATGTAAGTAGAAAGTGACAGTTGATCTTACTGGTTCTTGGATATGCCTATAATGTTTGCTCCTTATCCTCATAACTGCTTTCTAGGTTCTTATGCCTGGAAATTTTGAAGTACCTCAGCCAGAACCTCTCATTACTAGATTCAATTTGGATCTTACTTTAATCAGTTATAACTGATGAAACTAACTAAGTAAATCATAACTTAGTAGCTACTAAGTACATGGGTCACATAGCCATATGAAGCACGTGTACACAATTAGACTGAAATCTCCTGTTATTAATTCTCTGGAAGGTTGATATGATTATAAAATGCACTTGTGTTTTGTAATGAAATTATTTTGCTGCATTTAGCAATATTTTCATTGGACTAAATATATATTTTCTTCATTTTGCTTTGCTTATTCATCTAAAATATGTACGGACAGTATTAATCTGTACACAGTATATTGGTCTGGTCAGGATAGCCTATGTTTTATTGGGCTAACAAATGACTCCATAATTCCTTACACACAAAATTTTATTTCTTGTTATCCCTGTGGCTGCTGTAGTTTCAGGCATCTGTCTAGACAATACTGTTGGACTGATTTACTTCATGTGTGAAATCAGTCATCCAGTTTGCTCAGATCTCAACACCTCTCCTATATCTCCAAACAAGGTCTTCTTACATTTTGCATCAAGCTATATAATGCAAGTGGAAAGGCTCACAACAGGTTTCCTATGCTCATACCTGGAATTGATACCTCGATTCTTGTAGCAAATCATAGACCAACATAAATGTAAGGGGGCTGGACAAATGGGAGGTCTTGTTTCTTTTACACTTATTATTTGTCCATAGAAGTTATAAGGACCAGGGATATAAAGAAGGACATCTGATAAAATGTCCTTTTGGAGAAAACTAAACGTAGGCAGCATAGTTAGGAAAGAGCTCCCTGAAGATGTAACATTTGAGCTCAGATCTGTATAGGATATGCCTTGACATACTGTCTGTGATTGATTCTGACCCAGACTATGTAGTCACATGTTAAATTATGGATATTTTTATCTAGTAGTGATGCAAATAATTTGTCCAGAAGAAGCCAGTGTTCTGATTATATTGCCTCCTAGAACATAATTTTTGTATATAAGCTGACAAATTATCTCAGTTTCAAGCATTTCAATTCTCAAAATATTATCTTTTTCATAAATACAGTCAACTGATCTTTGACAAAGGAGTAAATGTGAAAGTCGCTCAGTCATGTCTGACTCTTTGGGATCCGATGGATATACAGTCCAAGTAATTCTCCAGGCCAGAATACTGGAGTGGGTGCTCATTCCCTTCTCCAAGAGATCTTCCCAACTCAGGGGTCAAACCCAGGTCTCCCACATTGCAGGCAGATTCTTTACAAGCTGAGCTACAAAGGAGCAAAGGCAATTCAATAGCAAAAGGATAGTACTTTCAATAAATGGTAATAGAGCAATTAGATATCCACATGGCCAAAAAATATTAACCTAAAAACAGACATTTTATTTTTCACAAAAATTAACTCAAAATGATTATATGCCTAAACATAAAACAAAATACTATTAAACTGCTAGAGGATAATATAGGAGAAAGTTAAGGTGATTTTGAGTTTGGTGATGACTTCTTGGACACAATAATAACAAAGGAACAATCCATGAAAAAAATGATAAATTGGTCTTCATTAAAACTAAGAATTTCTAATTTGTAAAATAACAAGAAGATGAGTTGATAAGCCACGTATTGGGAGAATATTTTTAAAACACCTATTGGATAAAAGATGAATGTCTAGAATATAGAAAGAAACCTTAAAACTAAATGCTGCTAAGTCGCTTCAGTCGTGTCCAACTCTGTGCGACCCCATAGATGGCAGCCCACCAGGCTCCCCTGTCCCTGGGATTGTCCAGGCAAGAACACTGGAGTGGGTTGCCATTTCCTTCTCCAATGCATGAAAGTGAAAAGTGAAAGTGAAGTCCCTCAGTCGTGTCCGACTCTTCGTGACCCTATGGACTGCAGCCCATAAGGTTCCCCGTCCATGGGATTTTCCAGGCGAGAGTACTAGAGTAGGGTGCCATCGATAAGAAAATAAATGATCCAGTATAAATGGGCAAAAGATCTGAACAGAAAACTCCTCAAAGAAGGTATGTAGATGGCAAATAAGCACATGAAAATATGTTCAACATCATATGTCATTATGAGTAGCAAATTAACACAACAGTGAGATGTCACTATGTATCTATTGGAAAGTCTAAAATTCACACACCAACAATACCAAACACTGGAAAGGACATGAGACAACAGAAACTCTTATTCATTGCTGGTGAGTATAAAACGGTACAGCTACTTAGAAAAACAATTTTGACAGATTCTTCCAAGTCTAAACATAGTCTTTCCATATGATCCCACAATTGTATTCCTTGGCATTTATCCAAATGAGTTGAAATATGTCCACATAAAAACCTGCATATGGATGTTTATAACAGCTTTATTCACATTGTCAAAACCTGAAAGCAACTAAGATGTCTTGCAATGGGTGAATAAACTGTGGTACATCCATACAATGGAGTGTTACTTAGCATTTGGAAAACATAGCTATCAGGCCACAGAAAGATATTGAGGAGTCTTACTAAAAGCATATTTCTAAGAGAAAGCTTCCAAATATAAAGTCTGTGTACTACAGGATTCCAACTGTATGACATTCTGGAAAAGGCAAAACTATGAAAACAGTAAAAAGATGAGTGGTCACCAAGAGTTGGGAAGGAAAGGGAAAGATAAGTAGTTGGAGCCCAGTGGAGTCTGGAGCAGTAAAACTCTTCTGTGGATAAATGTTATTATACATTGTCAAAACTAACAGAATATATAATGTAAACAGTAAATCCTGATTTAAAAATATAGATCTTAGCTGGTAATAATGTAGCAATATTGGCTCATTAATCTTAAAAGATGTACCACACTAATGTAAAATGTTAATAATAGTGGAAACTGAAGGGAAGGTAAGATGGTATACGGTAAATCTCTACTTTCTGCTCAATTCTTCTATAAATCTAAAACTACTAAAAAAATCTGCTCAAAAATATTCTTTGTATCAATTCTACCACATGGCTTGTGCCATCATAAGAGAAGTTTTAAGATTTCTGACACATTTGTACTCAAGTGAGATCAAGCTTATATAAATTTTGAGTATTATTTTGACAAGTAGGTCAGAAAAAATAAAATATTTAGGAGAAGTTGAAAAATATTTTAATACATAAGGGCTTATTTTATTAAACATTTGATATTAAATTCAGCTACAGTAATTCAAACAATATGGTGCTGATTAGATTCAAAAAGATTAAGACTTATAGTATAATGGCTCTAAAATAGCTCAATGTATTTCAAGATATTATTTAATATACAGAAGAAGTTTTATTTTACATAATTAGATCAGATCAGATCAGTCACTCAGTCGTGTCCGACTCTTTGTGACCCCATGAATCGCAGCACGCCAGGCCTCCCTGTCCATCACCAACTCCCAGAGTTCACTCAGACTCATGTCCATTGAGTCAGTGATGCCATCAAGCCATCTCATCCTCTGTCATCCCCTTCTCCTCCTACCCCCAATCCCTCCCAGCATCAGTCTTTTCCAATGAGTCAACTCTTCGCATGAGGTGGCCAAAGTACTGGAGTTTCAGCTTTAGCATCATTCCTTCCAAAGAAGTCCCAGGGCTGATCTCCTTCAGAATGGTCTGGTTGGATCCCCTTGCAGTCCAAGGGACTCTCAAGAGTCTTCTCCAACACCACAGTTCAAAAGCATCAATTCTTTGGCGCTCAGCCTTCTTCACAGTCCAACTCTCACATCCATACATGACCACAGGAAAAACCATAGCCTTCACTAGACGAACCTTTGTTGGCAAAGTAATGTCTCTGCTTTTGAATATGCTATCTAGGTTGGTCATAACTTTCCTTCCAAGGAGTACACGTCTTTTAATTTCATGGCTGCAGTCACCATCTGCAGTGACTTTGGAGCCCAGAAAAATAAAGTCTGACACTGTTTCCACTGTTTCCCCATCTATTTCCCATGAAGTGGTGGGACCGGATGCCATGATCTTCGTTTTCTGAATGTTGAGCTTTAAACCAACTTTTTCACTCTCCACTTTCACTTTCATCAAGAGGCTTTTGAGTTCCTCTGCACTTTCTGCCATAAGGGTGGTGTCATCTGCATATCTGACGTTATTGATATTACATAATTACATAATTAAGGAAATTATTATGACATAGAAAAATGAACTATTCAAATAAGTTAGATTTTTACTCAACTATCATCCAAAAAATAAATACTAAAAAAAAAATAACTAACACACACAAATATATGGAAGAAAAAATAAAAGAGACTAAACTAGGATTTATGTGCCTGTCCCCTTTCCTGCCCTGGCTTCCATTGTGGCTCAGCTGGTAAAGAATCTGCCTGCAATGTGGGAGACCTGGGTTTGATCCCTGGGTTGGGAAGATCCCCTGGAGAAGGGAAAGGCTACCCACTCCAGTATTCTGGCCTGGAGTATTCCATGGACTGTATAGTTCTTGGGGTCACAATGAGTTGGACACGACTGAGCAACTTTTACTTTTACTCTCACTTCACTTTTCACTTTCCTGCCAAATTTGCTGGAGCTAGCACCGGGTGGTGGGGGAGGGTGTGTTAGGGGAGGGAAGAATGTATAATTTCACAACCACACTTAGACTGGGACAGGAGTCTATTAGAATAAATCTGGAATATTAAAAGAAAATTGACCAGAGCTAAGAAACACAAAATTCCATATATTTAAATGGCCTGCCAAGTTCCAAGTAGTAAGAATGAGAAATGGCCCACAAGATGCATAACATGGTAAAATCTTTGAACTCAAAGGAAAAAGAGAAACTATGAAAAGCTTTTAGAAGTAAGATGTATTGCCTGCAAAGGAAGAAAATAAGAGTGTTGTCAGCTTTCTCATTACCAAAACTAGATTATGTAGACAATGTGTTAGGAGAAATTGATAACTATTCTTAATGCACAGGGCTCATTTTATCAGCCCAAAAATAAACATTGCAAAAACACAAGGACTTAGGTTTACATCTTATACCCACTCCAGTATTCATGTCTGGAGAATTCCATGGAAGAGGAACCTGATGGGCTATAGTCTGTAGGCTTGCAAAGAGTCAGACATGACTGAGCATGTACATGCACGCACACACACTCTACCTATGCTGGCCTATTACATGTATTACTTTATTCACTCTCATAATATAAGTAGAATTGTACCTACTGTATAGATGAGTTAACTGAGGTTCCTTGTGTATAGTATGGAGAACTATAATTCACATACAAATTATCTGATGCCAGTGCCTTCTTAATCAATGTGTTATAATGAGATTGCTTAAATTAAAAAGTGAGAAAGTATTGAACATCCATAATATCAAATCACATGGAAGACCTCACGTCAGTAGTAATCATAAAAATCATAGGAGGAGTCCTATAAGTAACACTAGGAATAAAAGCAAGATACTAAAAAGCAATGAACTCTTCACTAAAAGTGAACAATTATATTTGTAGTGGATACAATATATTATGTATTAATATATTTAATAAAAGTTTGTGTATATGTATACAGAATCAGGAAAGAGAAAAATTTAAAATAATTTGAGCTTTTATGTGAAGATAATAGTTATGTAAGACTAAACTAGAGTATCAGCTGGAGAAGATTCTTGAGAGCCCCTTGGACAGCAAGAAGATCCAACCACTTAATCCTAAAGGAAACCAACTCTGCGTACTCATTGGAGGGACTGATGTTGAAGCTCCAATACTTTGGCCACCTGATGCAAAAATCCAATGAAAAGACACTGATGCTGGGGAAGATTGAGGGCAGGAGGAGAAGGGGACGGCAGAGGATGAGATGGTTGGATGGCATCACTGACTCAATGGACATGAGTTTGAGCAAGCTCCAGAAGATAGTGAAGGACAGGGAAGCATGGCCGGTGGCAGTCTATGGGGTCACAAAGAGTTGGACATGCCTGAATGACTCAACAACATTTTTTTTTTCAAAGTTCTTCAAAGTGTTTTTTATTTTTTTTAATTTTATTTTTTTAACTTTACAATATTGTATTGGTTTTGCCATATATCAAAATGAATCCACCACAAGTATAAATGTGTTCCCCATCGTGAACCCTCCTCCCTCCTCCTGTGTTATATGTCCCAAATTTTTCTACTTTTCTAAGAAAGTAATAGAAAATCCTGTCCTATCAAGATCTTTATTTCTTATGATTCTTTTTTTTTTCTTAGCCAATAATCTTTTATTTTGCACTTCCCCACCCCTCATCCCTATCCACAAAGCACGAATGGGTAGATTTGTGTTTGTGAAAATATTGTATAAAGTATGTGAGATGATTTTAAATTAATAGAACAAAAACTACCTATCTCAACATAGATGTTTTGCTTCTTTATAGAGATAGAAAAGTTTTAGCTTCTAGAATAAGGAGGGCAATGTCTGTACTCTTGAAAAGATGACTCCATTTCCACTGATTTGTAATTTAACATTCATGGCACAAAATATCTCTGATGATTCTTATTTTTTTCCTCCAGAAATTATCTCTCCACAAACTCTCTAAACTTTACATAATAGTTTTTTGTTCTTCACATATACATCTGTAACAAGCTTCTCAAATTTTACAGTACTTTAGAATCATGAAAGATGTCTATTAAAAAACAAACTGCAATCATCTTAGGCCCTTTTGTGCCATTTGATTCAGAGGATCTAGCTCAAGTATTTAAATACGTACATGTTTAACAGTCTCTGGATATTCTAAATGGATGATCTACTGGCCACATTTTGCTTCATTGTCTCACTAGAAGTTTCTAGTGAGAAATAGTACTTTTAGTACTTTTAGTGAGAAATAGTACTTTATTGAAATAGTACTTTTTATTCAAAGCTTTTAATGATCTATCATTTTTAACAGTTAAAATATTAAATACTGTAGCTAGATGTTCAATGGCATATGTGGTTAATACTGTAAAATTAATCATTAAATCATATATTTATCCATTCATCAACCCTTAGATTCCTTAAAGACATATTAAAACCATATTATGTTCTAGGCATTATTGTTGCTCTGCTGCTGCTGCTGCTAAGTCGCTTCAGTCATGTCCAACTCTGTGCAACCCCATAGGCTGCAGCCTACCGGGCTCCCCCATCCCTGGGATTCTCCAGGCAAGAACACTGGAGTGGGTTGCCATTTCCTTCTCCAGTGCATGAAAGTGA
>NW_011494919.1:9016003-9016288 GCF_000754665.1 Bison bison bison | reverse complement strand
GACTGCAGCCCACCAGGCTCCTCCATCCATGGGATTTTCCAGGCAAGAGTACCGGAGTGGGGTGCCATTAGTTTTCCCAAATATCCACTGCTTTCATCTATGCGGCATCTATTTACTATCTCTATGACATGGAACAACAGACTGGTTCCAAATAGGAAAAGGAGTACGTCAAGCCTGTTTATTTAACTTCTATGCAGAGTACATCATGAGAAACACTGGACTGGAAGAAACACAAGCTGGAATCAAGATTGCCGGGAGAAATATCAATAACCTCAGATATGCAGA